>NC_069509.1:19867598-19905098 GCF_027579735.1 Bombina bombina | reverse complement strand
CTGGGCCCTCACTAACTTTCTGACCTCCATGACCCGGTCGCGCCTGTAACCTTAGTGACCGTGAACGTTCCGCCACTTCATAGTGCTTTTATTTCTGCTCTCATATAGGGCTAGATTACAAGTGGAGCGCTAATTTGCCCATGTATGGGAGCGCACGATAAATAAACAGCCATTACAAGTTACTGGTTAAGTTTAAGGGGCATATTTATCAATGTGCGAGCAGACATGATACGAAGTAAACTATCACATCAAAAGACATTGATAAATGCAGACAGCATACGCTGTCGGCATTTATCATTGCACCAGCAGTTCTTGTGAACGTCTGGTGCAATGCCGCCCCCAGCAGATTTGCGGCCAATCGGCTGCTGGCAGGGGGTGTTAACCAACCCAATCGTATTAGATCTGGTTAATTTCTGTCCGCTGCCTCAGAGCAGGCGGACAAGTTATGGAGCAGCGGTTTTTAGACCACTGCTTCATAACTTCTGTTTCCGGCAACCTTCAGGAGCTTGATAAATATGCCCCTATGTCAGTCTTTTATACTTTAGGCTCGTCGAAAACAAGGGGCTACAAGCTCCATACAGAGCTTAATAAATATGCCCCTAAGAATGTTCCCTAATTGCCCCAAAAATTAACTGTAGTGTTCTTAAATAAAAAAATAAAATAATGAGCGATTTTATTTAATTAAATAATAACTGCACAAAGCAGTTAGAAGGGCTTAAAGTGTGGTTGTGGGGTGTTAGGAAAAAATATGGTACTAAAAAGCGCCTTCACATTGCAGTCTATGGGGACTTTGATACAGCTGTTAATATATTGTTGCGCAACTTGCTAGGTTCTCTGCTGTTTCACAGCATCAAACCAAGGCTAAAATTCGTAAGAGAAAAGCTACCCTACCACATGTGCATGCGCCGTATTATTGAGTGGAGCAAAGATATTGTTACTGACTGTGCCCTATTCTTACAGAAGGTCAGTGTGGAAGATAACGCACCCTATGTTACTGACTGTGCTCTATTCTTACAGCAGGTCAGTGTGCAAGATAACGCATCCTGTGTTACTGACTGTGTTCTATTCTTACAGCAAGTCAGTGTAAAAGATAATGCACCGTGTGTTACTGATTGTGCTCTTTTCTTACAGCAGGTAAGTGTGTAAGATAACGCACCTGTGTTACTGACTGTGTTCTATACTTACAGCAGGTCAGTGTGCAAGATAACGCACCTGTGTTACTGACTGTGCTCTATACTTACAGCAGGTCAGTGTGCAAGATAACGCACCCTGTGCTTCTGAGTGTGATCTATTCTTACAGCAGGTCAGTGTGCACAATAACGAATCTGTGTTACTGACTGTGCTTTTTTCTTACAGCAGGTCAGTGTGCAAGATAACACACCTGTGTTACTGACTGTGCTTTATTCTTAAAGCAGGTCAGCGTGCAAGATAACGCACCCTGTGTTCTATTCTTACAGCAGGTCAGTGTGCACAATAACGAATCTGTGTTACTGACTGTGCTTTATTCTTACAGCAGGTCAGTGTGCAAGATAACACACCCTGTGTTCTATTCTTACAGCAGGTCAGTGTGCAAGATAACGCACCCTGTGTTACTGATTGAGTTCTATTCTTACAGCAGATAAGTTTGTAAGATAACGTACCTGTGTTACTGACTGTGTTCTATTCTTACAGGAGGTCAGTGTAAAAGATAACGCACCATATGTTACTGACTGTGCTCTATTCTTACAGCTGGTCAGTGTGCAAGATAACGCACCATGACAAACTGAGTGTGCTCTATTCTTACAGCAGGTCAGTGTGCAAGATAACGCACCTTGTGTTACTGACTGTGCTCTATTCTTACAGCAGGTCAGGGTGCAAGATAACGCACCCTGTGTTATTGACTGAGTTCTATTCTTACAGCAGGTAAGTTTGCAAGATAAATCACCTGTGTTACTGACTGTGTTATATTCTTACAGCAGGTCAGTGTGCAAGATAACACACATGTCTTACTGAATGTGCTCTATTCTTACAGCAGGTCAGTGTAAAAGATAACGCACCATGTGTTACTGACTGTGCTCTATTCTTACAGCAGGTCAGTGTAAAAGATAACGCACCATGTGTTACTGACTGTGCTCTATTCTTACAGCTGGTCAGTGTGCAAGATAACGCACCATGACAAACTGAGTGTGCTCTATTCTTACAGCAGGTCAGTGTGCAAGATAACGCACCTTGTGTTACTGACTGTGCTCTATTCTTACAGCAGGTCAGGGTGCAAGATAACGCACCCTGTGTTATTGACTGAGTTCTATTCTTACAGCAGGTACGTTTGCAAGATAAATCACCTGTGTTACTGACTGTGTTATATTCTTACAGCAGGTCAGTGTGCAAGATAACACACATGTCTTACTGAATGTGCTCTATTCTTACAGCAGGTCAGTGTAAAAGATAACGCACCATGTGTTACTGACTGTGCTCTATTCTTACAGCAGGTCAGTGTAAAAGATAACGCACCATGTGTTACTGACTGTGCTCTACTCTTACAGCTGGTCAGTGTAAAAGATAACGCACCATGTGTTACTGACTGTGGTCTATTCTTACAGCAGTTCAGTGTGCAAGATAACGCACCCTGTGTTACTGAGTGTTCTCTATTCTTACAGCAGGTCAGAGTGCAAGATAATGCACCCTGTGTTACTGACTGAGTTCTATTCTTACAGCAGGTAAGTTTGCAAGAAAACACACCTGTTTTACTGACTGTGTTCTATTCTTACAGGAGGTCAGTGTGCAAGATAACGCACCATGTGTTACTGACTGTGCTCTATTTTTACAGCAGGTCAGTGTAAAAGATAACGCACCATGTGTTACTGACTGTGCTATATGCTTACAGCAGGTCAGTGTGCAAGATAACGCACCCTGTGTTACTGAGTATGCTCTATTCTTACAGCAGGTCAGTGTGCAAGATAACGCACCTTTATTACTGATTGTGCTCTATTCTTACAGCAGGTCAGTGTGCAAGATAATGCACACTGTGTTACTGACTGTATTCTATTCTTACAGCAGGTCATTGGGCAAGATAACGCACCTGTGTTACTGATTGTGCTCTATTCTTACAGCAGGTCAGTGTGCAAGATAACACACCCTGTGTTACTGACAGTGCTCTATTCTTAATGCAGGTAAGTTTGCAAGATAATACACACTGTGTTACTGACGGTGTTCTATTCTTACAGCAGGTCATTGTGCAAGATAATGTACCTGTGTTACTGACTGTGCTCTATTCTTACAGCAGGTCAGTGTGCAAGATAATGTACCTGTGTTACTGACTGTGCTCTATTCTTACAGCAGGTCAGTGTGCAAGATAACGCACCTGTGTTACTGATTTTGCTCTATTCTAACAGCAGCTCAGTGTACAAGATACTACTCCCTATGTTACTGACTGTGCTCTATTCTTACAGCAGGTCAGTTTGCAAGATAATGCACCCTTTGTTGCTGACTGTGTTCTATTCTTACAGCAGGCCAATGTGCAAGATAATGCAGTTTTGTTACTGACTGTGCTCTATTCTTACAGCTGGTCAGTGTGCAAGATAACGCACCATGTGTTGCTGAGTGTGCACTATTCTAACAACAGGTCAGTGTGCAAGATAACGCACCCTGTGTTACTGACTGTGCACTATTCTTACAGCAGGTAAGTTTGCAAGATAACTCACCTGTGTTACTGACTGTGTTCTATTCTTACAGCAGGTCAGTGTGCAAGATAACGCACCATGTGTTACTGACTGTGCTCTATTCTTACAGCTGGTCAGTGTGCAAGATAATGCACCATGTGTTACTGAGTGTGCTCTATTCTTACAGCAGTTCAGTATGCAAGATAAAGCACACTGTGTTACTGACTGTGCTCTATACTTACAGCAAGTCAGTGTGCAAGATAACGCACCTGTGTTACTGATTGTGCTCTATTCTTACAGCAGGTCAGTGTGCAAGATAACGCACCTGTGTTACTGACTGTGCTCTATTCTTACAGCAGGTAAGTTTGCAAGATAACGCACCTGTGTTACTGAGTGTTCTATACTTACAGGAGGTCAGTGTGCAAGATAACGCACATGTGTTACTGACTGTGCTCTATTCTTACAGCTGGTCATTGTGCAAGATAACGCATCATGTGTTACTGATTGTGCTCTATTCTTACAGCAGGACAGTGTGCAAGATAACGCACTCTGTGTTACTGAGTGTGCTCTATTCTTACAGCAGGTCAGTGTGCAAGATAAGGCACCCTGTGTTACTGCCTGAGTTCTATTCTTACAGCAGGTAAGTTTGCAAGATAACGCACCTGTTTAACTGACTGTGTTCTATTCTTACAGGAGGTCAGTGTGCAAGACAACGCACATGTGTTACTGACTGTGCTCTATTCTTACAGCAGGTCAGTGTAAAAGATAACGCACCATGTGTTACCGACTGTGCTCTTTTCTTATAGCAGGTCAGTGTGCAAGATAACGGACCATGTGTTACTGACTGTGCTTTATGCTTACAGCAGGTCAGTGTACAAGATAACACACCCTGTGTTACTGATTGTGCTCTATTCTTACAGCTGGTCAGTGTGCAAGATAACACACCCTGTGTTACTGATTGTGTTCTATTCTTACAGCATGTCATTGTGCAAGAAAATGCACCTGTGTTACTGATTGTGCTCTATTCTTAAGGCAGGTCAATGTGCAAGATAACACACCCTGTGTTACTGATTGTGTTCTATTCTTACAGCAGGTCAGTGTGCAAGATAATGCACCTTTGTTACTGATTGTGCTCTATTCTTACAGCAGGTCAGTGTGCAAGATAACACACCCTGTGTTACTGACTGTGCTTTATTCTTAATGCAGGTAAGTTTGCAAGATAATACACACTGTGTTACTGACTGTGCTCTATTCTTACAGCAGGTCATTGTGCAAGATAATGTACCTGTGTTACTGACTGTGCTCTATTCTTACAGCAGGTCAGTGTGCAAGATAACGCACCTGTGTTACTGATTGTGCTCTATTCTAACAGCAGCTCAGTGTACAAGATAATACTCCCTATGTTACTGACTGTGCTCTATTCTTACAGCAGGTCAGTTTGCAAGATAATGCACCCTTTGTTGCTGACTGTGTTCTATTATTACAGCAGGTCAATGTGCAAGATAATGCAGTTTTGTTACTGACTGTGCTCTATTCTTACAGCTGGTCAGTGTGCAAGATAACGCACCATGTGTTGCTGAGTGTGCACTATTCTAACAGCAGGTCAGTGTGCAAGATAACGCACCCTGTGTTACTGACTGTGCACTATTCTTACAGCAGGTAAGTTTGCAAGATAACTCACCTGTGTTACTGACTGTGTTCTATTCTTACAGCAGGTCAGTGTGCAAGATAACGCACATGTGTTACTGACTGTGTTCTATTCTTACAGCAAGTCAGTGTGCAAGATAACGCACATGTGTTACTGATTGTGCTCTATTTTTACAGCAGGTCAATGTGCAAGATAATGCACCCTGTGTTACTGACTGAGTTCTATTCTTACAGCAGGTAAGTTTGCAAGATAACGCATCTGTGTTACTGACTGTGTTCTATTCTTACAGCTGGTCAGTGTGCAAGATAACGCACCATGTGTTGCTGAGTGTGCTCTATTCTTACAGCAGGTCAGTGTGCAAGATAACACACCCTGTTTTACTGTCTGAGTTCTATTCTTACAGCAGGTAAGTTTGCAAGATAACGCACCTGTGTTACTGAGTGTTCTATTCTTACAGCAGGTCAGTGTGCAAGATAACGCACATGTGTTACTGACTGTGCTCTATTCTTACAGCTGGTCAGTGTGCAAGATAACGCACCATGTGTTACTGATTGTGCTCTATTCTTACAGCAGGTCAGTGTGCAAGATAACGCACTCTGTGTTACTGAGTGTGCTCTATTCTTACAGCAGGTAAGTTTGCAAGATAAGGCACCTGTTTAACTGACTGTGTTCTATTCTTACAGGAGGTCAGTTTGCAAGACAACGCACATGTATTACTGACTGTGCTCTATTCTTACAGCAGGTCAGTGTAAAAGATAACGGACCATGTGTTACTGACTGTGCTTTATGCTTACAGGAGGTCAGTGTGCAACATAACACACCCTGTGTTACTGATTGTGCTCTATTCTTACAGCTGGTCAGTGTAAAAGATAACGCACCATGTGTTGCTGAGTGTGCTCTATTCTTACAGCAGTTCAGTATGCAAGATAAAGCACACTGTGTTACTGACTGTGCTCTATACTTACAGCAAGTCAGTGTGCAAGATAACGCACCTGTGTTACTGATTGTGCTCTATTCTTACAGCAGGTAAGTTTGCAAGATAACGCATCTGTGTTACTGACTGTGCTCTATTCTTACAGCTGGTCAGTGTGCAAGATAACGCACCATGTGTTACTGATTGTGCTCTATTCTTACAGCAGGTCAGTGTGCAAGATAACGCACTCTGTGTTACTGAGTGTGCTCTATTCTTACAGCAGGTAAGTTTGCAAGATAAGGCACCTGTTTAACTGACTGTGTTCTATTCTTACAGGAGGTCAGTTTGCAAGACAACGCACATGTATTACTGACTGTGCTCTATTCTTACAGCAGGTCAGTGTAAAAGATAACGGACCATGTGTTACTGACTGTGCTTTATGCTTACAGGAGGTCAGTGTGCAACATAACACACCCTGTGTTACTGATTGTGCTCTATTCTTACAGCTGGTCAGTGTAAAAGATAACGCACCATGTGTTGCTGAGTGTGCTCTATTCTTACAGCAGTTCAGTATGCAAGATAAAGCACACTGTGTTACTGACTGTGCTCTATACTTACAGCAAGTCAGTGTGCAAGATAACGCACCTGTGTTACTGATTGTGCTCTATTCTTACAGCAGGTAAGTTTGCAAGATAACGCATCTGTGTTACTGACTGTGTTCTATTCTTACAGGAGGTCAGTGTGCAAGATAACGCACATGTGTTACTGACTGTGCTCTTTTATTACAGCAGGTCAGTGTAAAAGATAACGCACCATGTGTTACTGATTGTGCTCTATTCTTACAGCAGGTCAGTGTGCAAGATAACGCACTCTGTGTTACTGAGTGTGCTCTATTCTTACAGCAGGTCAGTGTGCAAGTTAATTCACCCTGTGTTTCTGACTGTGTTCTATTCTTAATGCAGGTCAGTGTGCAAGATAACGCACCCTGTGTTACTAACTGTGCTCTATTCTTACAGCTGGTCAGTGTGCAAGATAACGCACCATGTGTTGCTGAGTGTGCTCTATTCTTACAGCAGGTCAGTGTGCAAGATAACGCACCCTGTGTTACTGATTGTGCTCTATTCTTACAGCAGGTCAGTTTACAAGATAATGCTCCCTGTGTTACGGATTGTGCTCTATTCTTACAGCAGGTGATTGAACAAGATAACGTACCCTGTGTTACTGACTGTGCACTATTTTTACAGCAGGTCAGTGTGTAAGATAACGCACCCTGTGTTACTGACTGTGCTCTATTCTTACAGCAGGTCAGTGTGAAAGATAACACTCCTGTGTTACTGATTGTGCTCTATTCTTACAGCAGGTCAGTGGGCAAGATAACACACCTGTGTTACTAATTGTGCCCTATTTTACAGCAGGTCAGTGTGCAAGATAATGCACCCTTTTTTAACTGACTGTGCAGGTCAGTGTGCAAGATAATGTACCTTCTTACAGAAGGTCAGTGTGCAAGATAATGCACCTTCTTACAGCAGGTCAGTGTGTAAGATAATGCACCATGTGTTACTGACTGTGATCTATTCTTACAGCAGGTCAGTGTGCAAGATAACGCACCCCGTGTTACTGATTGTGTTCTATTCTTACAGCATGTCAGTGTGCAAGAAAATGCACCTGTGTTACTGATTGTGCTCTATTCTTAAGGCAGGTCAATGTGCAAGATAACACACCCTGTGTTACTGACTGTGCTCTATTCTTACAGCAGGTCAGTGTGCAAGATAACGCACCTTTGTTACTGATTGTGCTCTATTCTTACAGCAGGTCAGTGTGCAAGATAACACACCTGTGTTATTAATTGTGTCCTATTTTACAGCATGTCAGTGTGCAAGATAATGCACCCTTTTTTAACTGACTGTGCAGGTCAGTGTGCAAGATAATGCACCTTCTTACAGCAGGTCAGTGTGCAAGATAATGCACCTTCTTACAGCAGGTTAGTGTGTAAGATAATGCACCATGTGTTACTGACTGTGATCTATTCTTACAGCAGGTCAGTGTGCAAGATAACGCACCCTGTGTTACTGATTGTGTTCTATTCTTACAGCATGTCAGTGTGCAAGAAAATGCACCTGTGTTACTGATTGTGCTCTATTCTTAAGGCAGGTCAATGTGCAAGATAACACACCCTGTGTTACTGATTGTGCTCTATTCTTACAGCTGGTCAGTGTGCAAGATAACGCACTCTGTGTTACTGAGTGTGCTCTATTCTTACAGCAGGTCAGTGTGCAAGATAAGGCACCCTGTGTTACTGCCTGAGTTCTATTCTTACAGCAGGTAAGTTTGCAAGATAACGCACCTGTTTAACTGACTGTGTTCTATTCTTACAGGAGGTCAGTTTGCAAGACAACGCACATGTGTTACTGACTGTGCTCTATTCTTACAGCAGGTCAGTATAAAAGATAACGCACCATGTGTTACCAACTGTGCTCTTTTCTTATAGCAGGTCAGTGTGCAAGATAACGGACCATGTGTTACTGACTGTGCTTTATGCTAACAGCAGGTCAGTATGCAAGATAAAGCACACTGTGTTACTGACTGTGTTCTATACTTACAGCAAGTCAGTGTGCAAGATAACGCACCTGTGTTACTGATTGTGCTCTATTCTTACAGCAGGTCAGTGTGCAAGATAATGCACCCTGTGTTACTGACTGAGTTCTATTCTTACAGCAGGTAAGTTTGGAAGATAACGCATCTGTGTTACTGACTGTGTTCTATTCTTACAGGAGGTCAGTGTGCAAGATAACGCACATGTGTTACTGACTGTGCTCTTTTATTACAGCAGGTCAGTGTAAAAGATAACGCACCATGTGTTACTGATTGTGCTCTATTCTTACAGCAGGTCAGTGTGCAAGATAATGCACTTTGTGTTACTGAGTGTGCTCTATTCTTACAGCTGGTCAGTGTGCAAGATAACGCACCCTGTGTTACTGATTGTGCTCTATTCTTACAGCAGGTCAGTTTACAAGATAATGCTCCCTGTGTTACGGATTGTGCTCTATTCTTACAGCAGGTGATTGAACAAGATAACGCACCTGTGTTACTAATTGTGCCCTATTTTACAGCAGGTCAGTGTGCAAGATAATGAACACTTTTTCAACTGACTGTGCAGGTCAGTGTGCAAGATAATGCACCTTCTTACAGCAGGTCAGTGTGCAAGATAATGCACCTTCTTACAGAAGGTCAGTGTGTAAGATAATGCACCATGTGTTACTGACTGTGATCTATTCTTACAGCAGGTCAGTGTGCAAGATAACGCACCCTGTGTTACTGATTGTGTTCTATTCTTAGAGCATGTCAGTGTGCAAGAAAATGCACCTGTGTTACTGATTGTGCTCTATTCTTAAGGCAGGTCAATGTGCAAGATAACACACCCTGTGTTACTGACTGTGCTCTATTCTTACAGCAGGTTAGTGTCCAAGATAACGCACCTTCTTACAGCAGGTCAGTGTATAAGATAATGCACCCTTTTTAACTGACTGTGAAGGTCAGTGTGCCAGATAATGCACCTTCTTACAGCAGGTCAGTGTGTAAGATAATTCACCATGTGTTACTGACTGTGATCTATTCTTACAGCAGGTCAGTGTGCAAGGTAACGCACCCTGTGTTACTAATTGTGCTCTATTCTTACAACAGGTCAGTGTGTAAGATAACTCACCCTGTGTTACTGATTGTGATCTATTCTTACAGCAGGTCAGTGTGCACGATAATGCACCCTGTGTTACTGACTGTGCTCTATTCTTACAGCAGTTAAGTGTGCAAGATAACGCACCCTATGTAACTGACTGTGCTCTATTCTTATAGCAGGTCAGTGTGCAAGATAACGCACCCTATGTTACTGACTGTGCTCTATACGTACAGCAGGTCAGTGTGTAAGGTAATGCACCTGTGTTACTGACTGTGCTCTAATCTTACAGGAGGTCAGTGTACAAGATAACTCACCCTGTGTTACTGATTGTGATCTATTCTTACAGCAGCTCAGTGTGCAAGATAACACACCATGTGTTACTGACTGTGTTATATGCTTACAGCATGTCAGGGTGCAAGATAACGCACCCTATGTTACTGACTGTGCTCTACACTTACAGCAGGTCAGTGTGCAAGATAATGCACCTGTGTAACTGACTGTGCTCTATTTTTACAGCAGAACAGTTGCAAGATAACGCACCTGTGTTAATGACTGTGCTCTAGTCTAACAGCAGGTCAGTGTGCAAGATAATGCACCCTGTGTTATTGACTATGCTCTATTCTTACAGCAGGTCAGTGTGCAAGGTAATACACCCTGTGTTACTGATTGTGCTCTATACTTTCATCAGATCAGTGTGCAATATAATGCACCCTGTGTTACTGACTGTGCTCTATTCTTTCAGCAGGTTAGTGTGTAAGATACTGCACCTATGTTACTGATTGTGCTCTATTCTTACAGCAGGTCACTGTGTGTAAGATAATGAACCCTGTGTTACTGAATGTGCTCTATTCTTACAGCAGGTCAGTGTGCTTGATGCTTCCACTTCACAATAATAACACTTACAGATTCTGGGCAGATCTTGTAGTAAAGTAATATCAAGAACCAACTTATGAAGTTGGCATTCTATGACAGTGCCATGTTTAAAATCCATTAGCTCTTCAGTATGGCCCATTGTACTGCTTATGATTGTATACGGAGAATGCATGGCTATGAGCAGGATTTTATGCACCCAATAGCATTGGATATGGCTGTAACACCTGAACTTGATAATTTGTAGATGTGTCCACATACTTTTAGCCATATTTAATTTATATTGTGAGAGATTATATGGGGTGCGATATTTGCTGCACTGTCTCTATCCTGGAAAGTGAGCTAACACATAACCGTACAAAGGGCTAATATTTGTACTTGTGCATTGTGTTTATGATGTTCATTTGGGTTCACTGAGGTGGAGTATTTAAAGAGGAGGCTGGGTCTGTTCTTCATCCCACTAATAGTGCAGATTTTCTGGTGAGTTAAAGGAACAGTCTAGCCAAAATTAAACTTACATGAGTCAGATGGGGCATGCAATTTTAAACAACTTTCCAATTTACTTTCATTATCAAAATTGCTTTGTTCTCTTGTTATTCTTTGTTAAAAGCTAACCCTAGGTAGTATCATATGATGATTGCTAATCCCTTAAAGGCTGCCTCTTATCTCAGTGCATTGAGAGAGCACTGAAATGCAAGTCTATAAAAATAACTGAGATAAGGGGGCGGTTTGCAGAAACTTAGATACAAGGGGGCATATTTAACAAATGTCTGTCGGACCTGATCCGACAGTGCGGATCATGTCCGACAGACATCGCTGAATGCGGAGAGCAATACGCTCTCTGGCCTCTAGTTATCAAGCTCCGTAAGGAGCTTGATGGCCCTTGTTTCTGGCGAGTCTTCAGGCTCACCAGAAACAGCAGTTATGAAGCAGCGGTCACAAAGACCGCTGCTCCATAAACTGTCCGCCTGCTCTGAGCAGGCGGACACACATCGCCGGAAATCAACCCAATCAAGTATGATCGGGTTGATTGACACCCCCCTACTGGCGGCCTATTGGCCGCGAGTCTGCAGGGGGCGGCGTTGCACCAGCAGCTCTTGTGAGCTGCTGGTGCAATGCTGAATACGGAGAGCGTATTGCTCGCCGTATTCAGCGACGTCTGGCGGACCTGATCCGCAGTGTCGGATCAGGTCCGCCAGACCTTAATAACTAGAGGCCTTTGTCTTCAGCATTGCACCAGCAGCTCACAAGAACTGCTGGTGCAACGCCACGCCCTGCAGACTCACGGCCAGCAGGGGGGTGTCAATTAACCCGATCGTTCTAGATCGGGTTGAATTCCGGCGAGCAGGCGGACAGGGTTATGGAGCAGACGTTTTTAGAGCCTGCAGGCTCGCCGGAAACACGGGCCCTCAAGCTCCATCCGGAGCTTGATAAATGGGCCCCAAGGTAATCACAGAGGTTAAAAATATATTAATATAACCGTGTTGGTTATGCTAAACTGGGGAATGGGTAATAAATGGATTATCTATCTTTTCAAACAACAACAATTCTGGAATAGACTGACAGTATAAAGTGATTCTGTTCACTGATACTTCCTGTTTATAAACACAGCACAAACAAAGCTAGAGTGAGAAGGAAGAGACAGACTGCAGGTTTGAGGCTAAACCTGCTAAGGCGGATACTGCTGCTGTTTTTTATTTGTAAGCGGCACAGCACTAGCATTTAATTGTATGAGTGACCAATGTCATGGAACAATAGAGAAAACTGAAGCTGTGTCCTTAGGGGTTAAAGAGACATAAACACCTTGAGCAAGATTACATATGTTGAGTCGCCCGCAAAAGACGGTGCTGCCAGTTTTTAGTTCGGTATTGCTATCACATATACAGCACCACATATAAATGCGGCGCATATATTTCACCCAATGCCCGCTAATTTTTCTTCCGTAAACTAACATAGAACCGTGTCGCAATTCGGTATCACATATTCAATTGAGAAATTGAGAAATTTTACTCTATTTTCACCTCGCCACACATAGGCAGACGCAGCAAGCCTTGAATATGTGAGAACTGTAACCCCTGAAAATATTAACTAACGCCTAAAGCATGCACAATATCTATCTACCTGTCAGCCGCCAACCCCCACATCAATAACTTATAAAGTATATTAACCCTTAATCTGCCAACCACCACATTGAAAACATCTAATTAAATTAATCAAAATTTAATAAAATAAAAAAGTCTAACATTACAGAAAAAAAATAAACCAAATTATCAAAAATTAAAAAATTAAACTTAATCTTATACCCCCATGAAAATAAAAAAAACCCCCAAAATAAAAACACCCCCTAATCTAATACTAAACTACCAATAGCCCTTAAAATGTCCTTTTGTAGGGTATTGCCCTAAGGTAAACAGCTCTTTTGTATTTAAAAATAATGTCCCCCCTAACAGTAACCCCCCCCACCACCAAAACCCCAAAAATATAAACACCCCCTAATCTAAACTACCAATAACCCCTATAAAGGCCTTTTGTAGGGCATTGCCCTAAATTAAACAGTTTTTTTGCTTTAAAAAGATACTAAGTCCCCCCTTACAGTAATCCCCCCAACCCACCAAAGCCCCCAAAATAAAAAAGCTAACACTAAAAAAAACTAAACTACCCATTGCACCTAAAGTGGCATTTGTATGGGCATTGCCCTTAAAAGGGCATTCAGCTCTTTTACAAGCCCATTAAATCCCTAATATATAAAAAAAAAAAAGCCTAACCCCCAAATAGGTACTCCTGGTTCCTGAAGTCCGGCGGAGAAGGTATTCTTCCAGGCGGTGAAGTCTTCTTCTAAGCAGCGATATCTTCTTCTAGTGCGGGGACCTCAAATCAGTCAATAGGAGTGCAAGGTACCCCATATTTTTTTTTTTTTTTAAATAATTTTTTTATTGAAGTTTAACACATAAATTTACAAGCAAACATCGCCCTGGGGCAAAAATTACACCAGTGTAAATAATACATTGTCTATAGGTTGACAATTTTTGGAAATAGAGAAACAAGATATACATGTACTAATATAATTACTTATCAAATCGTAAGCTGGAAAATAGACAATAAGTTTAGGCGAAATGGAATACAACTTCATTTTATGTTATCCGTTTAATATATGCTCTCCACAGAACTGTAGAAAATAAACAATAGAGTATCCAGGTTAGAGAAGTCAAGCTGTGGAGAGTTGGCTTATGCATCAGCCACCTTTGGGCTGAGATATCTAGGGGGGGGGGGGATATTCAGCGGGTAAGCACCGCTATACGTATAGGAAAGAGGGAGGGGGGGAGGGAGCCTTATATGAGTATGCAAAGTTTAAGGTTTAAAGTATGAGCTGGGAGGTTAGAAATGTCCAAGGAGGGGGAGTCCCAGGGCTGACTAGGGGTTATTAAATCTAATAAATAGCGAATTAGGGTATTCCCTGTCGATGAGCTTCTCCTTTATTGGTGTGATTGTATCAATATTGTTGAAGGGAAGTTAGCTAAAATAGGGGCATTATCAGGGCGTAGAATGGTTTTAACCCTGTATAAATTACGAGCCAGGAGATTGTGAGAGTAGGTTGGTCTTGACCATATAGCGGGGTAGATGGAATGTACCCCTATTGGCTTGCCTTACTTAGGGGGAGTATATACGCTGTCAAGACCTAATAGAAGCTCTTTATTTTTTATTTTTATTTTTTTATAGAAGTTGTACTCGTAACACAGGCCTTAATAGTAAACAGGTCAATAATTAACAGCAATAAGAAGGGGTGATTGCATCTGTCTAAATAACCCGTGTGGGACATATAACAAACCTGGGCATGACACCTTGTTTATATTATACACTCAAATACTCATACACATATAGTAGGCGATAAATATACCTTGCATATAGTTGTTACAATATTAGTATATAGACTGAACAGTAAGCTGCATGACACAGGAAGGTATAAGCAAGGCGTATTAAGGCTAAAACCATTTAAGTAATGCACAGATTTTTAGTGTAATAAATATTTTAACTAATGTAGAGAGCTGTACTCGTAACACAGGCCTTAATAGTAAATAGGTTAATATATAACAACAATAAGAGGGAGTGATTGCATCTGTATAAACAATCAGTGTGGGACACCGAACAAATCTGGGCATGACACCTCGAATATATTATACACTCAAATACTCCTATATACATAGTAGGTGGTAAATATACCTTGAAGCAGTAAAGTATGTGCTTGATGATATATGTAACCTCATATTGAATTTGAAATCACATAGTAGAGATATCAGGCTACTACATTGCATAAATTCATACCAACTGTATCACATAGTTATGGAACAGAGATATTGACCAACACCCTTAAATAAGATACTAAGAGAGCCGTTGCATTACTTTTTACATATGGAGAGATTTTAAGTCAGTTAAAAATGTTATGTCTCAGTTTAAGAAGGTTAGGTGTCTATTCAAGCTCAGTCCCAACCAATCCGATATCTATAGAACCCCATATTAATCCATTCTAGAGATAAAAGTATATGGGGATAGTGAAGGAAGTGGCACTAGGAGTAAGTTTAGTTAGGCCATAATAATTATTCCTTAATATGAACATAGCCACACACAACAAAAAACTTTTGTACTCCTATAGAGGGAGCCTAAAAACATTTACACACAAGCTAAAAACAGCAAGTATAATTAGGTCAAATTTAAATGTATTTCAGAAAACATGAGAGTATTAGGAGACAGGGTCTAATTTGGCCATTTAGGTGGAGTGAGCGCCCATGCGCCGCTATCTAATGAAGCTAGGCTGACATCTCATAGTATTTAAAAGGTTAATTGTCAGGGGTAAGGGTAGACTTAGAGATAAAATATCTAGATATGTTTTCCTCCGTGACAATATAGATTATTGGTGCCCCATATATATATATATATATGTTTAAACAGGGGCATATAATATTAGCTTTAAACATACTGCGACAGTTTGCACCATCTAAATAGGGTTGTGTAATAGGTACTATCTCCTATAATCAGCTTTGTATGAGGATATATGTCTAAGTAAAACTGAGTGCTACCAAGCTCATTAAATTGACTCATATATAAGATAGATATACTTTAAGTACCAACACATGCAGGAGCTTACATATATGTATATCCAAATAAGACATATCTAGAAAAGCTCTAATGGTGTGAAGTAATAATATTTGAACAGAATAAGAGCCAGTATGATATGATGTGGCATAAAACTAGTGAGTAGCTGTATTACATTCCTGCACCTATATTTACTGTGAGTGACAGCTGGCACATAGCAAAAACAACATTTTTGAAATATAATGTAAGTCCAGGAGGGGAACATGGGAAACATATATGCTTGAGTATGTACCCTCCTATGCTTTACCTCCATGTTTTTAAAATTACCATGTACCAGTGTTTCATGAAATGAGATATATGAGGTGCCAACAGCATGTTTAGTGCACATTTAAGTCTTTCAAAGTTAGGCCAGTATAATATGATGCGGTATAAAACTAGTGAGTAGCTGTATTACATTACTTCACCTATATTTACTGTGAGTGACAGAGCTGGCACATAGTAAAAACAACATTTTGAGATATAATGTAAGTTTAGAAGGGGAATATGGGAAAAACTTAAATTTAGAATAAGCTTTGCATGTAAGAGCATTATCACAAATTAACCCCTCAATCCAAGATTTTCAAGCTTATGAGCCGTCATTAGGATATAATAGATCAAAAAATATAGGGCAGTATCTTAGTGATAGATCAGTATTGCAGAGCATCAAGCGTTTGTTAATGCCATCTCTTAGTAAGTTCCTGGGTGAAGACAGTGAAAACAAATACTGCTGAATTAGTAACTATCACTATATTTGTAGTAACAAGTGTGCAGAGCAGAAGGGTAATACAAAAACAACTGTCCAACAGTTCACTACCATCAGTCTTGTTCCTTTTGTAATGGGCAGTGCCCTCTTCTGCTATAGGAATAAGCCTTAGGTGAGACTTCAACCAATACCTCTTACAAGCCGGGGAGTTGCGGGGCCAAACTGAAAAACTTTTGTGTCACAAACCATGAACGCAGATCTAAATTCAAAGTCTGCGTCCCATCTGACTCTCACTGTGTCGGTCTGATGCAATAGAGGGCAATAATCTGCAGCCATAACAAGAGCGCAGGGAGCGACCATGGAAAACCAATCTGACCTCATATTTGAAACAGCTCTGCTCGCTTTTGTCTCACTATCAGTGGGAGCACAACCAAAAGCCTGCACCTTATCTGTGTCGGAAGGCCCCAACAAGGAGGAAGCATCAGTTTCCCAGACGCAATCTTGTGCCAGTAGAATAGTAGGCAGTAAATCTCCATCGCGGTAGTCAGGCTCCTCTATGTTAACAGAAGCCGACAGGTCTAATGTTTGCCCCAGCGCCTCCTTCTGAAGTATCCGTTTCGGTGCTTCTGCGGTATTCACCGCGAGTGTTGCACAATCAGCTGGCCTCAAGCAATATCGGTCTTGTGAAGGGCATGCTAGATCCTTAGCGCCGTTCTGTCGGAGTGTCTGTCAAGGGGGGCTCTTTAAGTGCGTCTCCAGACAGGCTTCTCGGTATTCCCCACGTTACTGAGATCAGCGTGTCAGTTAGATCAGTGTAGAAGCTTGTTATCTGCTGATCCAGACCTTGTAATAAGGTGTAAAGTAGCTCCTGGGTCTCCTCCATGTTGAGAGCAGTTTCAGGCTCAGACCTATTGACGGGTATCAGCAGAGGTAGGCCCAAGTATCCGGCCTCACTCGGTGTAGCAGATCTCTATAGTGAGGGTGCTAGACACGGGGTTAGCAATCAAAATCGAGTCAGGTAGAGTGTCCTTGCTTTGTAGATCGGCTGATAGATAATTTAACATAAAATTTAGCTCATTTTATTTCTATATTTAGTTATTTTAGTTAGGTACGGCCTAGGAGCTCAGAAGACACATGTCTGATCACCTCGGCTGTTGGCTCCGCCCCCCGCAAGGTACCCCATATTTAAATGTATACCTTGCATTCAATATTCAGTGTACGGCGGTGATCGTATGAAGAGGATCCTCCCTGCTCGATGGCTCTGTGGTCGCCGATCCTGTTTATTATTATTATTGTTATTATCAGGTATTTGTAGAGCGCCAAAAGATTCCGCAGTGCTATAAACATAGGCCTTATACAAGGTAACATTTATAGGGGCTCAAATGGGTAGAGGTCCCTGCCGAGAGTTGCACTGTTGTAATCGGCTCTTATGCGGGTGATCTACAAACATCTGGGCTCCTAGGCTTACATGCTAAGGGGTTCAAGGGGATAGCAATAGAGTTAGGAAAGGTTAGTGTAGGTTGTATGCATCCCTGAATAGTACATTCTTTAGTGAGTGCTTAAAGCTTTCAAAACTAGGGGAGAGTCTTGTGGAGCGAGGCAGAGTTCCACAAGATGGGAGCCAGTCTGGAGAAGTCTTGTAAACGGGAATGTGAGGAGGTAATAAGAGAGGAGAGTAGGAGATTGTGGGCAGAGCAAAGGGGTCGGGAGGGAGGGTATCTGGGGACAAGATCTGAGATGTGGAGGGGAGCAGTGCAGTTGAGGGCTTTGTATTTCAGAGTGAGAATTTTGTGTTTAAGCCTGGAGGCAAGAGGAAGTCAGTGAAGTGATTGGCAGAGAGGTGCAGCAGATGAAGAGTGACGTGTAAGGAAGATGAGCCTGGCAGGGGCATTCATTATGGATTGTAAAGGAGCTAGGCGGCAGCTAGGGAGACCAGAGAGGATGTAGTTGCTGTAGTCGAGGCGGGAAAAGATGAGAGTGAATTACAATCTTAGTTGTGTCTTGTGGAAGGAAATGTCTAATTTTAGAGATGTTTTTAAGATGGAAGCGGCAGGCTTTAGACAAGGACTGAATGTGAGTAGTGAAAGAAAGATCTAAGTCCAGTGTGACCCCAAGTCATCGAGCATGTGGGGTGGGGGTAATAATGGAGTTATCTACAGTTATAGAGTGTCACGTCACCGCCACACCGCTGCTTGCTATGGATGTTGCCATAGATGCAGTGGTGGTGACTTGTTGCTATGGTCGTTGCCATAGATGCAGGCGGTGGTTCAGAGCATGCAGCGATGACGTCAACGCCACACGCTGTCTCTCTCTTCTGGATACCACTCCTGATTATACCTGTGTGTCCTCCTTGGCGCCAATATGCGCCTATGTAAGTACTCCATTCACCTTACATAACTCCCCAAGTATAGGTGTTACTGTGTGTGCTCCTGGGTGCTATTATCTGTATATTACTGAATTGCCATAATGTTGCTGAACTCTGCCTGTCTGACTACACAGCTTGCTTTACCCCGAAGTACTGGATTTCCATAATGTTGCTGAACTACCTGTCTGACTACTCTGCTGCTTAACCCCTAAAGTACTGGATTGCCATAACCTTGCTGAACTCTGCCTGCCTGACTACTCTGTGTGCTTAACCCCTACAGTAATCTGCCTGTCTGACCATTCTATTGGTTTACCCCTGAACTGTTATATTACTGGATTTCCTTTTGTTGCCGTCTCCTGCCTGTTCCTAGTCCTTCTATTGGTTTACCCCTGAACTGTCATACTGCTGGATTTCCTTCCTGTTGCTGCTAAACACTACCCTGCCTACTGTGAGTACTGCTTACCTCATTTTAAAAACTTTCTCTGCTCTGGGATATTTCCTATAATTTTTGCTTGACACCGGGATAAGAAGACTACTGGCCAAGTTTGGTCTGATAGAGGAATATCCCACAAGCATTAGATTATACTTGGGCTATGGACCCAACTGAGGTAGCAAGAGCAGTTTATCTTCAAGGAAAGATGCTGGGAACCCATACCATACAATTGCAGAGTGTGGATTCTAAACTAGAGGCTATAAACGCTAAGCTCTCCACAATAGTTGCAGAGAAGGATGCTGCCAATAAGACTCCCTGATCCTTGCCTCCTGGTTTGCTCCAACCGTTATCCATTCCCAACCGTAGACACACATAACAATAGATTTAATTGTGGATCTCCCTCCTTCTGACAATCATATGGTTATCTGGGTTGTGGTGGATCGATTTTCCAGCTTAGCTCATTTTGTACCCTTAAAGAAACTGCCATCTGCCCAAGAATTATCATCTCTTTTTTCTGTTACATGTGGTACGACTACATGGCATTCCAGTGAATATTGTTTCTGACAGAGGTCCACAATTCCTCTCTACTTTTTGAAAAGCCTTTTGCAAGTTGATTAGAACCACTGTTTCCTTGTCCTCTGGCTACCATCCTATGACTAATGGGCTGACTGAGAGAGTGAATCAAGATCTCAAAGCCTAGCTCAGAACTATGGTGCTATTATTTGTATATTACTGAATTGCCATAACGTTGCTGAACTCTGCCTGTCTGACTACTCTGCTTGCTTAACCCCTGAAGAACTGTATTGCCATAACGTTGCTGAACTGCCTGTCTGACTACTCTGCTTGCTTAACCCCTAAAGTACTGGATTGTGATAACCTTGCTGAACTCTGCCTGCCTGACTACTCTGTGTGCTTAACCCCTAAAGTACTGGATTGTTATACTGTTGCTGGACTCTGCCTGCTTAACCCCTGAACAATTGAATTGTTATACTGCTACCAAACTCTGCCTGCCTGTCCATTCTATTGGTTTACCCCTGAACTGTTAAATTACTGGATTTCATTTTGTTACTGACTCCTGCCTGTTCCCGGTTCTTCTATTGATTTACCTTTGAACTGCCCTACTGCTGGATTTCCTTCCTGTTGCCGCTAAAGACTACCCTGCCTACTGTGAGTACTGCTTACCTCATTTTACACACTTTCTCTGCTCTGGGATATTTCCTATCATTTTAGATTGACACCGGAATAAGAAGACTACTGGCTAAGTTTGGTTCAATAGAGGAATATCCCACGAGCATTCCATAGAGACGTTGGGGGTCGAGATTTTTGAAGAAGGGGGGAAAATAAGGAGCTTAGTTTTGGAGAGATTTAGCTTAAGGTAGTGAGAGGACATCCAAGATGAGCTATAAGAAAGACAGTTAGTGACACAGGTTTGCAAGGAAGAATATAGGTCTGGTGCAGAGAGGTAGATTTGTGTGTCATCGGCACACAAATAGTATTGAAACCCGTGGGACTTTATTAAGGAACCTAATGATGACGTGTAGATTGAGAAGATAATGGGACCGAAGACAGAGCCTTGCAGTACACCAACAGAAAGTGGTAACAGGGCAGAGGATGCCCCAGAGAAGGCTACACTATTGGTACGGTTAGACAGAAAGGAAGAGAACCACAAGCGCTGTGTCACAAATGCCAAAGGATTGGAGGGTTTGTAGCAAAAGAGGGTGGCCAACAGTATCAATGGCTGCAGACAGATCAAGGAGGATAAGCAGAGAGAAGTGGCCTTTAGATTTTGCTGTAAGTAGGTTGTTGGTAACCTTAATAATTGCTGTCTCTGTAGAGTGGTGGGGGCAAAATCCAGATTGCAGTGGGTCAAGGAAGCAGTTTAGTGTAAGGAAATGGGATAGATGTACATATACTAGCTTTTCGAGAAGCTTCGAGGAAAGAGAGAGTAGGGAAAAATGGTGGTAGTTGGATGGGGAGGTTGGATCAAGAGAAGGTTTTTTGAGGATATGTGTGACCAGTGTGTGTTTAAGAGATCAGGGATATATACCAGTGATGAAGGAGAGGTTAAAGATGTGTGTGAGTATAGGGGTTAGGGTAGAAGAGAGGGAGGGGAGTAACTGTGAGGGGATGGCATCGAGGGGACAGGTAGTGAGGTGAGAGGATTGTATAGGAGCAGAAACTTCATCCTCTGTAATAGGGGCAAAAGAGATACATTTATGGCTGTGTGGGTTTTGGATGATTGTGAGGTTTTGAGGGGGTTTGAGACCGGTAGCATATTGAGAGCTGATTTCATTTCTGATGCAGTCTATTCTGTTTCTGAAGTAGCTGGAAAAATCCTGAGATGAGAGAGAAGTTGTAGTAGGAGGTGGGGTGGGCAGAGAAGAGTATTGAATGTGGAGAACAGACGTTTTGGGTTTGAAGAATGAGTAGAGATAAGAGTGGAGAAGTAATGTTGCTTATATAGATTAAGGGCAGAATAGTAAGAGTTCAAGATGAACATTGAAATAGTAAAGAGACACCCTAGGGGGGGGGTTGACAGACAAAAATTCCTAACAAGAGAGAACTATTTTGGATCCTAAAATTAGATACCAGATACCCCAAAGATATGAACCTCGAGTGGAATATTTCATATTTTACAATTTGATTTCTGAATCTTTCACTCTTGGTTTATCTGCCGATTCTCATAACCTCTTATATTGATTTTCTAATATTGATATCATTTGTTATATTTTAAACCTTTTTCACCATTACATAATGCACAGTCATAAACATAATATTATTTCTATATTCATATTGAATTGATATAGTTTATCAATATAAGTTAAAAATGTAACTAATTTATTTTTTAGGCCCAATTGTCAATTGACTATACTAAATTCCAAGTCCTTCTAATCCTTTGAGCATTTTTCTAGGAATTTGTTCTATAAGTTTTATTTAAAATAATGTTTTTAGCTTTCTTATTTTGCAATACCACCTTTTGCTTTGGTGGAGCGTAGCCTATCGTGGACCGGATCTTGGTACCTGATTGGCTGAGTCCTCCTTAAAGTGTGAGCTGGATTGTTTGATGCAAAACGTGTCAAGACTGCCTTCTTCCTAGACCCCTGCATGTATATTGCATATCCCATGCCTTTTTAATCTTTGTCCCAATAAAGATTAATTTTTTTAATTCCCTCTGAGTGCTCAGGTCTTTCATTTTTCAAGATGACCTTGTAGTGAAGAAAGTCAGCTGAACTCCGTGATTTTCTCCAGTCTCGCTTAGCAGTACGGGAACATCTGCGTAGGTACCGTGTCAGAGGAGTATGCCAGGGCTGAAAATGAGTGTATTATTTCTGAGCTAAGGTAGGTGGGGCCAGATTGTCAAGGACCGATGTAAGGGTGGAGTTATAGTGGCAGATAGATTCATCAGGGCAGGAAAAGGAGGAGATTGAAGAGAGGAGAGTTTCAAGAGAGCTAGCGAGCTGTTTCTGATCTAATGACTTGATGCTTCTGTAAAGTTTGGTGTGAGGGGTAGAAGGAGGGAGAGTTGTAGGGAGGGATGTGATGTTACAAGTGAGGAGATGATGGTCAGAAAGAGGAAAATGGGAGTTTCTGAAGCTTGAGATAGTGCATTGATAGCTGAAAATCAAGGGAATGACCATCTTTGTGAGTGGGAGAGTCAGTCCATTGAGACAGGCTGAAAGAGGAAGTGAGTTGCAGAAGTTGTTTTGCAGAGGAGGCAGTGGGGTTGTCAACAGGGAGGTTGAAGTCGCCAAGAATAAGGGCAGGGGTGTCTGAGGAAAGGAAATAAGGTAGCCAGCAAAGTGATCTAGAAATAAAGTTGATGAGCCAAAACGTATAGAGAGGGGATAGAATAAGCAAATCGTGTGTTTCGAATAAAGAAAATGTGAGGGAAGAGAAGGGCTGTATTTGTTGAAACGTTCAATGAGAAGAAAGTAAAATACCAACTCCACCTCCTTGTCTATTATCAGACCTAGGAGTGTGACTTAATTGAAGACCCCCATGTGATAGTGCAGCAGTGGAAGCTGTGTTTGAAAGAGAGAGCCAGGTTTCTGTGAGAAGATTGAGAGAGAGAGAGAGAGAGAGAGAGAGAGAGAGTGGGAGATAAAGAGGTCATGGATAGAAGTGAACTTGTTGTGAGAGTTCCAGAGTGCACAAGTGAAGGAGGTGGTGGCTTTAGATGCAAGAGGAATGAGATTAAGGTTACCAGAGTTTTGTTTTTGAAGTCTATTGAAAGGTATACGTCGGTGTGCAAGGGTGGGAAGTTGTGGGAGAAGTTGTGGGAGACCAGAATTAGGAGAGATGTCACCAGCAGCTAGTATGAGCAAGAGGGAGAGAGACATGAGATGAGATGCAGATTTTGCAGTAATGAGACTGTTTTGCTATGAGGTGCGAGGGAGAGAGAGAGTCTTTAGGAATGTGTGAAGTTCATGAATACAAAAGTAAAGTGAGGTTAAGAGAGATGGACTAATGAGGTGGTGGTGAGGGGGAAGGAGTAATTGAGTAAAGTAGTGTGTTATGGAGACAAAAGGTAGCAAAAAGGAATAAAAAGATATTGAGCATTTTTACAAAATAGTCAAACAGTGGATAAAACACAGAATTACAACAGAACTTGCCTTGTCCCTTATTCAATCCTTGTTCAATTCTTGTATAATTATTTTGCCGAATTCTTAGTGCCTCATAGATGTTCACTTAAGGGACGTGAACGGATGGTGTTACAATACTATCTAAACCTGCAATGCTAACCCCTGCAATGCTTTCCCCATAGCAGTGTTAAATTTATAGGCTAGAGCATTCAGCTGATTGCAATAAATTAGTTAATGACATGATCAAAGACAGTCAAAAGGCCAATTGGGAAAATTTGATTCAGGGTGAGATAAGTTCAGAAAACAGACAACAGAATTTGGGGGAGGCTGAGGTTATACCATTAGTGAAATTATAACTTTAGGAATTATCACAAGTATTGAGAAGGTTTGAACATCACATAGATAAAGACAAGGGCCTCTATTTATCAAAGTCTGGCGGACCTGATCCGACAGTGTGGACCAGGTCCGCCAGACCTCACTGAATACGGCGAGCAATATGCTCGCCGTATTCAACATTGCACCAGCAGTACAACGCCGCCCCCTGCAGACTCGCGGCCACCAGCAGGGGGGTGTCAATCAACCCGATCGAACTCGATCGGCTTGATTTCCGGGGATGTCTGTCCGTCTGCTCAGAGCAGGCGGACAGGTTATGGAGCAGCGGTCTTTGTGACCGCTGCTTCATAACTGCTGTTTCTGGCGAGCCTGCAAGCTCGCCAGGAACATGGGCATCTAGCTCCATTCAGAACTTGATAGATAGGCCCCAAGATATCAGCAGAGTAAACACATAGCATTTCACTGACTACAGACACATACCAAAAGAGAGAGTTAGGAGTACAATTCACACAGAAAACTGGGATTTTGACAGTAGTTGAATGCAGGACTCAATTCACGTACTAAAAGAAAGACTTAGGAGTACAAGTCACATCCGCTACATGTCGCCATGGTCCTGGATGAGGATAGAAGAGGTCCCCACACTGGAAGAATATATCGCCGCATGGAAGAAGACTTCACCGCCTGGAAGAAGACCTTCTTCGCCGGACTTCAGAAACTGTGAGTACCCATTTAGGGGTTAGACTTAGGCTTTTTATTTTATTTTATTTTTTATTTTTATTTTTTAGATTAGGGATTTAATGGGCTTGTAAAAGAGCTGAATGGCCTTTTAAGGGCAGTAAAAGAGCTGAATGCCCTTTTAAGGGCATTGCCCATACAAATGCCCTCTTTAGGGGCAATTGGTAGTGTAGGTTTTTTTAGTGTTAGTTTTTTTATATTTTGGGGGGTTTGGTGGGTGGGGGGTTTTACTGTTAGGGGGGACTAAGTATTTATTTAAATCAAAAGAGCTGTTTAATGTAGGGCATGCCCTACAAAAGACCCTTTTAAGGGTTATTTGAAGTATAGTATTAGATTAGGGGGTGTTTTTATTTTGGGAGGCTTATTTTCATGGGGGTATAAGATTAGGTTTCATTTGTATTTTTGATATTTTGGTTTATTTTTTTCTGTAGTGTTAGACTTTTTTATTTTTTGCAATTTTAGATTAATTTAATTTAATCTTAGGTTTTTGTTTTTTTAAGTAATGTTAGTTTTTTAATTTTAATTGTAAATTTGCATTTTTTATTTTATGTAATAGGGGTTCATTTAGGGGGTGTTAGGTTAGGGGGGTTAGTAATTAAATTAGTTATTTGCGTTGTGGGGGTTTGGCGCTTTAGGGGTTAATAGTTTAATTAGGTTTATTGCGTTGGTGGGGGGTGGCGGTTTAGGGGTTAATAGTGTTCAGAGGTACTTTGTGTTGTGGGGGTTGGCGGTTTAGGGGTTAATAGTGTAATTAGGTAGCTGGCGTTGTGGGGGGATGGCGGATTAGAGGTTAATACATTTATTAGGTAGATCGCGATGTGGGTGAATCGTGGATTAGGGGTTTATGCATTTATTAGGTATATTGCGTTGTGAGGGAAGGCAGTTATGGTGTTAATACATTTATTATTAGTTGCAATATGGAGGTATGGTGGATATAGGGATTCTTTCTTGTTGGTTTTATTTTTGGGAGGCGAGTTAGACTTTTACGGGATATTAAACTTTTTTTTATTATTATGCCCCGGCAGTTTCTAAACTGCCGTAAGTCACTTGCGACTCCAGAAATGTGCATTTACGCAGATTTCTGGACATCAATAGTTTATCCGACTTACGGCAGTTTATGAACTGCCGGCGGGGTTTATGTGATTCCCCGATGTGCAGGGTGAAATTAGATGCGACGCGGGTTCCAGCAGTTACGCTGAAGCTTGCGCTGTATATGTAATCTTGCCCCCTGTAGTTATAAGAAGAACATTGAGGTGAAGTGTGAAAATGTTCAGAAAACATTGACATCTTGTTTAGGGACACTGAACTCAAATTTTTTCTTTAGTGATTCAGATAGAGCATGCAATTTTAAGCAACTTTCTAATTTACTCCTATTATTAATTTTTCTTTGTTCTCTTGCTATATTTATTTGAAAAAGAAGGCATCTAAGCTTTTTTTTACATTCAGAACTCTGGACAGCTCTTTTTTATTGGTGGATGAATTTATCCACCAATCAGCAAGGACAACCCAGATTGTTCACCAAAACTGGGCTGGCATCTAAACTTACATTCTTCCATTTCAAATAAAGATACCAAGAGAATGAAGAAAATTTGATAATAGGAATAAATTAGAAAGTTGCTTAAAATGTCATGCTCTATCTGAATCACGAAAGAAAAATTTTGGGTTCAGTGTCCCTTTAGTTGCAGCTGTTTTTCAAGCACGGACATAACAATACTGGTGCACAGGACATTGCAGCATATGTACATATGCTAATGAAAAACAAAAATAACTTTTACTAGTAGCATTTTTACTAATGGAAGTATATTGCAAAAACTCCTTGGTAATTTCCAACAATACCTTGGTAATTTCCAACAATACCTTGGTAATTTCCAACAATACCTCATAATATCCCCCAAACTCATCCCCAAAACAGTCCCAAACTTAGAGCTACTCTTTCCCCACTAATGTAATGTACTGGGATCATATGAGTATATTTAGACGGAGCTTACTTCACACAGATTTACCGTGATCAATGTACTGAGGTCTTTGCGCTGTTACACGCTGGGAGACCCGGTGTGCACTTTCTCGGAGCAAGTCGGCGCAAGTATGAGGAGATCTGCCGATTATAGCAGCCACATCCCTGTCAGCGGGATACTCTCACATACCAACTGTGAGTGATTGGAGGATATAGCTGACGCGCATTTGGCATTCCGAGCGCGCCGGCCTCTTAGGGAAAGAAGAAGGCCGCAACTCACTTAGCAGTAATTGAGGCGGAACTCCACGCAGCACAACTCTCGTGTCTGCTCTCTACTAGTTACCAGAGAAGGACTCTTCAAGTAGCCCGGGAGGTGCTGACATTGCATAGACACTTTATCTGTGAGTAGTAAAAAACACAGTGTTCACCACATCACCATTAGGTCCTGAACATATAGTATCCACTGCACTGTTATCAGACCCTGGGTCTGACCTCTGAATGAGCGCAGTTTCTAAATCTTGGGGACAACACTCAGATTTAAATGAGTGAAGGGGCAATATAATTGGCACGTTAGCATAGCTTTTTGCTTTTCTCAGAACTGAGCCCTGCAACAGCGTGTTGCTAAGAAACCAAGGCTCTACTAATCTAATGATCAACCTCTAACACCAAGCCCCCCAAAAAACTGACACTCAGGAGTGAAGGTCTAGAAGCCTAGCAGCAGTTCTTTATCACCTGGGTCTTTTTACCTTATAGAAAATACTACACCATAAGTGAAATGGAATAATATATTTAGGCCGCTCAAGCCTGTCTACCACTCAGTGTAATACAACCTAGTTCCAGCACACCTGCCCATATATTCACGTCTCTGGTAAAAGTACAGCCTAGCATTGCCTAAGTTCTTCCACGATTCTATTTCTTGGCTAATAAGTCACAGTCAGCCAGAAAAATGAACAGACAACCTTTCCCACCTAAAAAGACTGTGATTGACCATTTTGGGCCTTCTTGTGCAGCGCCACAAAGTGAAATGGAGACCCCAGATTCACCCAGATCTGAAACATCTGAGCTCACACTATCAGCCATGCAGGATATCCAGCAATCCCCATCAGCAGCAGTTACTCCTACTTTTATTATGGACTCTTTAAAATCACTGCTAGACAAACACCATGCCTCATTCACGGCCAAAATAGCAGCCTCTACTGCTGAGTTGAAGAAATAAATTTCGTCTACAAATGAGCGTATTGACTCCCTTGAAAGACGGCAAGAAGACATATCTACAGAGCAATCCAACCTTTTAAACTTCACGCAGCACCTTTCAGATTACTTTGATGTCGTGGAGGACAAAATGGCCGACTTGGAAGACAGGTCCCGGAGTAATAACTTAAGGATCCAAGGTGTACCCGAGACTGTCTCCATGTCTGATTTGCAAACATTCTTGAGAGAGCTGTTCCACATACTAGCCCCTCCAACTACAGAATCAGAAGATTTGATGGATTGAGCCCACCGCTCACTCAAACCCAAAGGCTTATCAGAGGATCAACCAAGAGACATTATAGTCCGTCTACATTACTTCACTTATAAAGAAAGAATTCAAAGGGCTCATTTTCAGAAACCCGCCTTACCAGACAAGTTAAAAAAAAATACAAATATTTCCTGACTTGTCCATGAGGACTCTACAAAAGATGAAAACCTTTGCTGAAATCACTTCTACACTCAGGAAGAACAACATCAGATACAGATGGGGCTATCCCATTAAATTGCTAGTCTTCAAGAACAATCAAGTGTTCACGATCCTGAAGCCATCTAAAGGCTATGAACGCTTGCAACTATGGAACCTGCTGCCCTCTCATAAAGAGAAAGCACAGTCCCAGCATAGCCAACTAAGTGCCTCAGCAGAGGAATGGACAACCCCTCCCAACTTAATGAGCCGACAGACCCCTTCATGCAGTACAAGAACCAACAATCCAGACTGGTCTTCAATTGATGCGCAGGGCCCTGCGCATCATAAACAACCAGAAAGACTTGACTTGGTCAGCCCACCCACAAAGACATAGATTCGGCTCTCCAACATCCTAAAATGATCTACTGGGCTCACAGCGTGTACCCTATGCTAACAGACATTGCTCCAGCTCTCCTTGAACTCCTGAAAAACATGCCTTGGTGGGAGTGAACTCTGGACGATAAGTATTTGCTGAAATATGCACCCTATATTTTACTTATAGCTCTTATGTGTGTTATTGTTCTGGTTTACAAGGTTGTTTCTGCAAGATTTCTATTACATGTAACTGCAGATATGATCCCATTATAGACCTACCTCTAGGCCTGGTTGGGTCCCAGCAGACTATGCCCCAATGTTAATACACGGATTAGCTGATAAATGTTGATCAACTTGTGCCTCTTTTTCCTCTTATGTAATTCTAGCCCAAATGTAATGTGCTTAATCACAATGTAGATATGTAAGCTAGATGTGCGAAGCTGACGCAGACAAGGACTAAAATATATTCTCTGAAGTTATCTACCTAAAAGATGTATTTACAAGTAGCGGGAGCCCAGCCTGTCTACATGTCATACGCTCTTTCACACCCAGACTGTGACTTACATCTACCTAGACTACCTAGCGAGTAAACCACATGGTCCCACTCCCATTGAGATCAGGTAAACCGATGACAGCATATATTGTCTACATAACGAGGAGGCTGAGGTAGGTGTAGCCTTAACACGATAGATAATCCCAAACCCGATGACCCATTACACTAACACAAATATAGACCAAGGTACGTTAAACATTAGGCAGAGACGTCTGCCCTCCCTTAGTTCATAATGTGATGCTTCAACTAGAAGGATATTGACCCCCATTACCTACCATGTCCCACCTTTACACCAAATAAACTAGCACATCGAGCCCAATTTGTATCTGGACTTCGAGATCCACCCTACTTTTACTCGAATGGAGACTTCAACATGACCCATATAGAGTCACCTAGAGGTGGGACAATCATACACTAACTCATACTTTAGACAGAGGATACTCTATACTGTTGAATGATATAGGGAGGCTGCACCTGAATTAGCCCTTGGGCTACACGCTGCTTTGCTGATAAATATTTAATGTTTCTATTGTTGATGTTTCTGTTTTAATGTTGAATGGTTGATCTTTATGTGAATACCACTGTTTTTTCTTTCTTTTCATTATTTGTACACTGTCAAATATGTTCTTATGCCTCTCACTTATAGCATACGACAGGCGTAATGGCCGTTATTTTTAGTTTACTTATCCCCTGCCCACTTTTTAACCCCATACATACGCAACCTTCCCTCTTCTTAAAGAACTTTATCGCTGACAGAAAGCCCATAGTTATCACTAATCCCCTCCCCCCCACAACCCATACCCCCCTACTTCCCTTTCTTAAGGAGCCCCCTTCCTTGAGGAGGACTATCTAAGCATTTTTTCTCGGCAATACCGCAATCGCCAGAAAATTATCATACTGCAGCTTCAAATAGTGTAACTAGTGCTGTAAGAGTAACCCTCCCCTATCAGTTCCTTTCTCTCTCCATCCCCTCCCATCTCAGATCTGCCCTTTTTCTTTTTCCCTTCTCTCCCCCCTTTTTTTTTTTTACTTCTCTCTCCCTCCCCGCTGCGAAGCAAATAATTCAACATAACTATGTCTCTAATAAGTACCTCCCATAACGTCAGGGGACTTAACATGCCAAATAAAAGAAGCAGGCTTCTGAGCTACCTCGCTCATGCTAAGTCAAAGGTTGTTTGTTTACAGGAGACTCACTGGGCAGAGGATACACCTATCCCTTTACATTGTAAGCATTACCCAGTGGTAGAGACAGCCTCCTTCCCAGGGAAGTTGAGGGGAGTTGCGATTTTGATACACAAGGCCGTACTTTTTGAAAAACTAGACGCTTATAAAGACCCCCGAGGTAGATATTTAATCCTTAATTGTAAGTTAGATGACGTTCCATACACCTTGGCTAGCTACTATGGCCCAAACTCTGGACAGATACGAGCGCTTAGAAAATTCTTAAGATTACTAGCTTCTCACAAGACTCAAAACCTACTTCTAGCAGACGACTTTAATATGATTTTGGATACGACTCTAGATAGACGTTCGTCAAAGCTTAAACCTTGTGACTCCCAGGCTTCCAGAACTGCCAAACAATTTACCAACCTCATTGCCCAGTATAATTTAATTGACACCTGGCGATCCCACCACCCCCCTCTAGGGACTACTCCTATTACTCTATAGTTAATAACACATATACCAGAATTTATTCAATCGTGGGGTTTCCTAGATCGACCATTACGTGAACCCACTAACTGGGAAAAAAGATGCATTAATAACATCAAGGTCCCTCGAGCGCTTTTGATCTCGTACAAGGATTTGCTGAACTCCCCTACTTTCTACAAATCAGCTTACATTATGGTCTGGGAAAGAACCCTTCATTTCCATTCTGAGCAGGACGAGTGGTCCAGAGCAGTTGCACTTACTAGGCAGGCCCTCCACTGTATCACTCTGCTAGAATTATACATTAAAGTTTGCACACAGTGGCATCTCACACCACTTAGACTCTTTAAAATTTCACACCTAAATTCCCCACTGTGCTGGAGAGGATGTGGGTTGGTGGGATCGCCGGATCATATATGGTGGGAGTGCCCGGCACTACAGCCCTTCTGGAATGAGATCTCACGCAAATGTTTAAAACTAGACCCCCTCCTAGGGACTTCCCCACAAACTGTTTTATTCCACTTGGACATTAAAACATCATCAGCTCCAACGGACTTCCTTAGCATATACTTACTCACCACAGCTAAGCTGTCAATAGCCAGACTTTGGAAACAAAAGACGCTCCCCACTTGGGGCGACGTAGTTAAAATAATGACCTACTTAGAGCTTATGGAAGGCCAGATATTTTCCCAACAAAACAAACCACTTCTACACTCACAGATATGGGAAGTTTGGGAAAAGCTAGATAAACTTTGATGGGTAGTTTGGAAACTAATAGGTAAACTTTAAAACTGCTAAAATACGAGAGATATGGTTATCTTGGCTTGGAACAAGGTTCCTTGAACCTTGCACGCCTGCTCCCTGTGCTTATCCCCCCCTTTTTTTTCCCTCTCCTCCTCTCTCTCCTTCCCCACCCCTAGTCTTCCCAACCCTCTCCTAGGTTACTTTTACCAGCAGCCCATTTCTAATAATGGATTTCTGTTTTATTTAGCATTTATCTTATACAGTCTCTGATATTATCATATGTTGACAAAATGTATAATTGTGCCAGTCCCATTTGGCTTCATACTTGGGACATCATACAGTCGAACCCTGGACATTCACCCAGGTAAATATACCCATGTTTTCTGTCTTTGATGTATGATGTCATTTCATTCACATTTATTTTCTTTTTTGCTGTGCAATGCCTATGGCCCCAATTTATCAAAGTCTGGCGGACCTGATCCGACAGTGTGGATCAGGTCCGCCAGACCTCGCTGAATACGGCGAGCAATACGCTCGCTGTATTCAGCATTGCACCAGCAGCTCACAAGAGCTGCTGGTGCAACGCCGCCCCCTGTAGACTCGCGGCCAATGGGCCGTCAGCAGGGGGGTGTCAATCAACCCGATCGTACTCAATCGGGTTGATTTCTGGCGATGTCTGTCCGCCTGCTCTGAGCAGGCGGACAGGTTATGGAGCAGCAGTCTTTGTGACCGCTGCTCCATAACTGCTGTTTCTGGCGAGTCTGAAGAATAAAAGTCACAGAATATATGTTTATGCATTTGTGATTGGCTGATAGCTGTCACATGATACAGGAGGAGAGGAAATAGACACAACTTTGAAATTTGTCAGAAAAATCTACTACATTTGAACTTCAGACTAAGTGCATTGTCTTGTTATCATGTGTTTGTGTTTATGCAAATCTACTGTGTTTACTGGTCCTTTAATATGCTAGAAATTAGAGTCTTTACAACATAAACATATGCAGTGCTTAAACAAAAACTCTGAAAAGGTTTGCAATAGTCTGACAGTCATGCTTTTTCTTGTAAATGCCGTTAGTGGATGAACAAACTCATTAGTTTCACTTTCATTCTGAGCATTCTGAGTCTATATAAAGAGTGTTGGGCGCCTGCCAGCTCAGAGCTCACAGAGAGAGAAGTCACTGAGAGAGAACAGCCAGGACACAAACTGACACAATAGCTGCAATGGATATAGATGACATGAAAGATTATATTATGAATTTCACCCTTAATGACTGTAAACCTCATGGCAACCAGGGCTATAAGCGAGTGCTCCTGCAGCTGTTTGGTTATTTAGGTCATGGCAAGTCGTCCTTTATCAATACCTGTAAGTACGTCCTGGAGGAAGGAGCATATAAAATGTATTCTGATGTTGGTAGTTCACATGGAGGGAAGACTACAAAGAGAATATCGTACCCACTCACTGGCAACATCACTTTGGTTGATAACCGCGGGTGCGCAACAATGAGCGATCAAGAGACGGGGGAGATCTACGCTCAGCTCGGTAAGTGAAGCAAATATTAATTTTATCTAAAGTTATGACCACAGAATATTAGCTACCTATGTCTAAGTAAATAATAAATAGCAAAGATAATTTCTGTTTGCAGACTATTAAATCTGTTTACAGTCTGGTAAGGACCATTAAATACAAATTATCAACAAAGCAGAGTTTCATTATTAAAAGTGTTCATTATGGAAATATACATACATTATTTATGTTGCTGTAAAATATATCTGAAATTGTAACTTCTTCTACTATCTTCCAGAGAAGCTTGGGTTAATAGTTTTAGCTTATTTATCTGTGAGCTTTTGTTTACTGCCCCCCACATTCCTAATGGAATATTGTTATTATTATTGAATGGGTTCACATATTTTTTGTCTTTCTAATTTTGATGCTGTGTTATAAAAATAACCATATGCCCAGAATGTGTTCCAGAGACTGGGTATGTGTAAGAGCTTGGTGCTGTAATCTGTATTATAAACTATGGATAAGTCTAAATTATACTATTACTTTCAAATGGGTGTGTTTTGATTGCAGAACTGAGTGGGCGGAGCTTGCTTGCTCTGCTGCAAAGTGTCCCTGGAATTTTTTTTGAAATGTTGGCAACTATGCACACCTTATCTGTAGTCATTTGTCATTAAAGGTGGATTATCAGTTTTGCAGCAACAATCATTCTATGGGGCCGACTTATTAATGTGCGAGCAGACATGATCTGCTGACTGCATACGCTGTTGGCATTTATCACTGCACAAGCAGTTCTTGTAAACTGCTTGTGTAATGCCGCCCCCTGCAGATTTGCCGCTAGCAGGGGGTGTCATTTAACCCGATCGTTATAGGAACGGGTGAATTGATGTCCGCAGCCTCAGAGCAGGCGGATAAGTTATGGAGCAGCGGTCTTAAGACAGCTGCTTCATAACTGCTGTTTACGCCGAGTCTGAAGGCTCATGTGGAAACAGGGGCATCAGGGGCCATTCAGCCCTTGATAATTCGACCCCTATATCACTGGTTTTCAAACCTGTTCTCAGGGCCTCCCTAACAGGCCAGATTTTCAGGATGACCTTGGGTGAGAGCAGGCAAAATAACCATGTTTACTAATCATCTGATTATTTCACCTGTGCTCTAGTTCAGATAGTCTCAACATCTGTCCTGTTTGGAAGGCCTAAGGATAGGTTTGAAAACCTGTGTTCTATGGAATAGCAGTGGGCATACTGGGCAGTTTAGGTTGTGGATATTGTGTATAAATAAATATACATTTATACTTAGCTATTATATAGAGATCAGAAAGGAACATGTCTGTTTAAATAACAGCTAAAGTAATTATTACTGAGTATCTGAATCAGTGTTACACCACCTTAAGGGAAGAGGGCAGGATACCCCAGCCTCTTTTTTTAAAGTACCTATATACGTGTGTGAGTGTGTGTGTCTGTGTTACATATACATACATATATACATGTGTGAGTGTCTGTGTTACATATACATATATATGTGTGTGCGTGTGTGTGTTTGTGTTACATATATATACATATATATGTGTGTGAGTGTATGTTTGTGTTAAATATACATACATATATATGTGTGTGTGTGTTTGTTTGTGTTACATATACATACTTATATACGTGTTTGAGTGTGTTTCTGTTACATATACATACATATATACGTGTATGAATGTGTGTGTGTTTGTGTAACATATACATACATATATACGTGTGTGTGTCTGTGTTACATATACATACATATATTATATATATATATATATATATATATATGTGAGTGTGTGTGTCTGTGTTCATTTATGTTACATATACATACATACAAACATATATGTGTGTGAGTGTGTGTTTGTGTTTCATATACCTACATATATATATATATATGTGTGTGTGTGTGTGTGTGTGTGTGAGTGTGCGTGTCTGTGTTCATTTATATTACATATACATACAAACATATATAAGTGTGTGAGTGTGTGTTTGTGTTTCATATACCTACATATATATATATGTGTGTGTGTGTGTGTGTGAGTGTGCGTGTCTGTGTTCATTTCTGTTGTATAAACATACATACATATATATGTGTGTGAATGTGTGTCTGTGTTTGTGTGCTGCACCTATTAAAAAAGGTCATGGGTAGAACTCTGGTTAATAAATCCTTCTTATTTGGAATTTGTTCCAGGTAATCTTCTGCCCCTGAACATGGAGGTGGCATGGCAAAAGGGGTATCAGTATATAATGACACGAATCATGGATCATGAAGTAGTTGACGATCAGTCAGATTTTGTTGTTCCGATTTTTATATACAGGTAGGTAATACATGACATATGATTAACCTAACAAATGTACCTTGTATAAAACTTATACTGAAAGATGTTCTCTGCTAAATGCTTGTTACAAAAGGGATTAGCAAGTTAAAGTGACCTAGTGTAATATACACTTTGTGCTAGATTACGAGAAGAACGGTAGTTTGTGCTTGTGTTCGAGCATTAAAACCACGAGAATTATTTTTTTTTTTTTGCTCTCTGCGATTGACACTAGTATTATTACAACCTGAAAGTAAAAAGTTTGCGCTCTCGTGTTTGTAAAGTCGCGGTAACAAATAGAGAAATCAAGTACGCAAAAAAATAAGACTTCATTTGAGCCGAAAAAGTTGAAACGCCCACAAGTACCATAAAAACACAATCACGGTTATTTAAAAGCTCAACATAAGAATATAACATTGCATAATTCATAATCCAATGTTCTGCACATAGCAACATATGTTCTATTTATTCTTAATGAGATATTTAAATATTTATCTGATGGATTTTTGCACAAATATATATTTATGCCTATAGCTATACATAATTGTATACTGTATATAAAAGAGTGAATACGGAGCACTCCCAATAGCATAAACTATCAAATCAAATGATACAAATAAATATACAAAATTATGCAAAATAAGAGTATCAACTTAAAGTGCAAATTAGCAAATAGTTTGATGTGCTGATTGTGATTCAATCAGACAGAGGCCTCTAGTTATCAATCTCCGTAAGGAGCTTGATGGCCCCTGTTTCTGGCGAGTCTTCAGGCTCGCCAGAAACAGCAGTTATGAAGCAGCAGTCACAAAGACCGCTGCTCCATAACGCTGTCCGCCTGCTCTGAGCAGGCGGACACACATCGCCGGAAATCAACTCAATCGAGTACGATCGGGTTGATTGACACCCCCCTGCTGGCGGCCTATTGGCCGCGAGTCTGCAGGGGGCGGCGTTGCACCAGCAGCTCTTGTGAGCTGCTTGTGCAATGCTGAATATGGCGAGCGTATTGCTCGCCGTATTCAGCGAGGTCTGGCAGACCTGATCCGCAGTGTCGGATCAGGTCCGCCAGGCCTTAATAACTAGAGGCCAAGGTATCAAAGTACTGCCCAACTTCTGTAGGATCTAAGGTGGGTCAAAGAAAAATCTGTATATCAAATATTATATATAATTGTTATATATTACCCCCAATGTCCATATAGGGATTCTCAGGGGTAAAATAATCTCTCTTTTTGTTAAAGTGGAGTAACAGTACACTTCTTTGTGCCTTTCTTTTTAAATTCTGGTTAAAAAGACCCAAGGGAGCTGCTTTGTCCAATAGGAAACTTCCGTTGGTGTATCCCAGAGTATATGTACTATAGAAAACAAAAGAAGACAAAGCGCATCCCACTCTAAGGGTAATCAATTTATTAACATACACAATGCGCAAGATAAAATGAAAACTTACTCGAAGTGGCATGTAAGCACTTAAAAAAGCTGTCCTTGTGTTCTCCTTCGGTCTTAGTCCATTGTACTATGATATTATTCAGGAAGCTGCAAGATCTGTGGCATACACTGAACCAAACGGACTACCAAATTGCTCTGCGATAGATACAGACTTCAGAACCGGAACACGTGACTTGTGGCCTCTGACCTCTACGCGTTTTGCCTGGCCACGTCCAGACTTCCTCAAGACTTTCCTTAATGAGCTCTCCCGAGTGTGTTAAGGAAAGTATTATTACTTTT
>NC_069509.1:19712598-19865098 GCF_027579735.1 Bombina bombina | reverse complement strand
TGTGTATGCGTCTGTGTGTTAATATGTATGTGTGTGTATGTTAATATGTATGTGTGTGTTAATATGTATGTGTGTGTATATAAGTGTGTGTGTGTTAATATGTATGTGTGTATGTTAATATGTATGTGTGTGTGTATATGTGTGTGTGTTAATATGTATGTGTGTGTATGTATATGCCTGAATATTCGGAAAATTATTTTTGTCCAAAATGAAAATTTCTTGGCTGCAAATCTCTAAAAATAAAATACAACGCATTATAAAAAGGTATTTTAGAAGTAATAACATTGGCTTTGTTGTTCCTGGAGTATTAACATCTTGTTCTTATTTCAGTGTTAAGAAGGGGATTTCACAAGAAGAAGTTCCTGAAGTAAAGACTTTGCTTGATAATGCTAAGAAAATGACAGGTACTCATTTTTTTTTTATTTAGATTTCTCATCTAAAAGTCATAAGATGGTTTGTATGATAATATCTGATGATGTAGCCTCTCGACTTATAGATTATCTAACACAGCACCAGGGCAACGTCAGTGTGACACAGGACTGAGTGAGCCGTCCCCCTAGGAGACACTTAGGGCATGTGTATTTGTATATAGGCCTAGGAGACACTCAGGGCATGTGTATTTGTATATAGGCCTAGGAGACACTCAGGGCATGTGTATATAAATATAGGCCTAGGGGACACTCAGGGCATGTGTATATGTATATAGGCCTAGGAGACACTCAGGGCATGTGTATATGTATATAGGCCTAGGAGACACTCAGGGCATGTGTATATGTATATAGGCCTAGGGGACACTCAGGGCATGTGTATATGTATATAGGCCTAGGGGACACTCAGGGCATGTGTATATAGGCCTAGGAGACACTCAGGGAATATGTATATAGGCCTAGGGGACACTCAGGGCATGTGTATATAAATATAGGCCTAGGGGACACTCAGGGCATGTGTATATGTATATAGGCCTAGGGGACACTCAGGCCATGTGTATATGTATATAGGCCTAGGGGACACTCAGGGCATGTGTATATGTATATAGGCCTAGGGGACACTCAGGGCATGTGTATATAAATATAGGCCTAGGGGACACTCAGGGCATGTGTATATGTATATAGGCCTAGGAGACACTCAGGGCATGTGTATATGTATATAGGCCTAGGAGACACTCAGGGCATGTGTATATGTATATAGGCCTAGGGGAAACTCAGGGCATGTGTATATGTATATGTATATAGGCCTAGGAGACACTCAGGGCATGTGTATATGTATATAGGCCTAGGGGACATTCAGGGCATGTGTATATGTATATAGGCCTAGGGGACATTCAGGGCATGTGTATATGTATATAGGCCTAGGGGACACTCAGGGCATGTGTATATGTATATAGGCCTAGGGTACACTCAGGGCATGTGTATATGTATATAGGCCTAGGGGACACTCAGGGCATGTGTATATGTATATAGGCCTAGGGGACACTCAGGGCATGTGTATATGTATATAGTCCTAGAGGACACTCAGGGCATGTGTATATGTATATAGGTTTAGGGGACACTCAGGGCATGTGTATATATATATAGGCCTAGGAGACACTCAGGGCATGTGTATATGTATATAGGCCTAGGAGACACTCAGGGCATGTGTATATGTATATAGGCCTAGGAGACACTCAGGGTATGTGTATATGTATATAGGCCTAGGGGACACTCAGGGCATGTGTATTTGTATATAGGCCTAGGAGACACTCAGGACATGTGTATATGTATATAGGCCTAGGGTACACTCAGGGCATGTGTATATGTATATAGGCCTAGGGGACACTCAGGACATGTGTATATGTATATAGGCCTAGGGGACACTCAGGGCATGTGTATATGTATATAGGCCTAGGGGACACTCAGGGCATGTGTATATGTATATAGGCCCAGGAGACACTCAGGGCATGTGTATATGTATATAGGCCTAGGAGACACTCAGGGCATGTGTATATGTATATAGGCCTAGGGGACACTCAGGCATGTGTATATGTATATAGGCCTAGGGGACACTGAGGGCATGTGTATATGTATATAGGCCTAGGGGACACTCAGGGCATGTGTATATGTATATAGGCCTAGGGGACACTCAGGGCATGTGTATATGTATATAGGCCTAGGGGACACTCAGGGCATGTGTATATGTATATAGGCCTAGGGTACACTCAGGGCATGTGTATATAGGCCTAGGGGACACTCAGGGCATGTGTATATGTATATAGGCCTAGGGGACACTTAGGGCATGTGTATTTGTATATAGGCCTAGGGGACACTCAGGGCATGTGTATTTGTATATAGGCCTAGGAGACACTCAGGGCATGTGTATATGTATATAGGCCTAGGGGACACTCAGGGCATGTGTATATAAATTTAGGCCTAGGGGACACTCAGGGCATGTATATATGTATATAGGCCTAGGAGACACTCAGGGCATGTGTATATGTATATAGGCCTAGGAGACACTCAGGGCATGTGTATATAAATATAGGCCTAGGGGACACTCAGGGCATGTATATATGTATATAGGCCTAGGGGACACTCAGGGCATGTGTATATGTATATAGGCCTAGGGGACACTCAGGGCATGTGTATATAAATATAGGCCTAGGGGACACTCAGGGCATGTATATATGTATATAGGCCTAGGGGACACTCAGGGCATGTGTATATGTATATAGGCCTAGGGGACACTCAGGGCATGTGTATATGTATATAGGCCTAGGGTACACTCAGGGCATGTGTATATGTATATAGGCCTAGGGTACACTCAGGGCATGTGTATATGTATATAGGCCTAGGGGACACTTAGGGCATGTGTATATGTATATAGGCCTAGTGTACACTCAGGTCATGTGTATATGTATATAGGCCTAAGGGACACTCAGGGCATGTGTATATGTATATAGGCCTAGGAGACACTCAGGGCATGTGTATATGTATATAGGCCTAGGGGACACTCAGGGCATGTGTATATGTATATAGGCCTAGGAGACACTCAGGGCATGTGTATATGTATATAGGCCTAGGGGACACTCAGGGCATGTGTATATGTATATAGGCCTAGGAGACACTCAGGGCATGTGTATATGTATATAGGCCTAGGGGACACTCAGGGCATGTGTATATGTATATAGGCCTAGGGGACACTCAGGGCATGTGTATTTGTATATAGGCCTAGGAGACACTCAGGGCATGTGTATATGTATATAGGCCTAGGGGACACTCAGGGCATGTGTATATGTATATAGGCCTAGGAGACACTCAGGGCATGTGTATTTGTATATAGGCCTAGGAGATACTCAGGGCATGTGTATATGTATATAGGCCTAGGAGACACTCAGGGTATGTGTATATGTATATAGGCCTAGGAGACACTCAGGGCATGTGTATTTGTATATAGGCCTAGGAGATACTCAGGGCATGTGTATATGTATATAGGCCTAGGAGACACTCAGGGTATGTGTATATGTATATAGGCCTAGGGGACAAGTAGAGAGAAACACACAAGTGTTAAAGGGACATAAAACCAAAAGAACATTTTCCTGATTCAGATACAGCAGACATTTTAAACAGTTTTATAATTAACTTCTATTATCAGATTTGCTTTGTTCTCTTGGTATCTTTTGTTGAAAAACAGAGACGTAAGTTCAGGAGAGTGCACATCTCTATATCCCAGCACGTTTGTAGGAATGTTATCCATTTGCAAGAGCACTAGAGGGCAGCACTATTTCCTGTCATGTAGCACTCCAGATGCTACCTAGGTATCTCTTCAACACAGAATAGCTTGGGAACAAAGCAAATTTGATAAAAGAATTAAATTAGACTCTTTGGCCCCTATTTATTAAAGGTCTCGCGGACCTGATCCGATAGTGCGGATCAGGTCCACAAGACCTCGCTAAATGCGGAGAGCAACACGCTCTCCGCATTTAACATTGCACCAGCAGCTCACAAGAGCTGCTTGTGCAACGCCGCCCCCTGCTGACTCGTGGCCAATTGGCCACCAGCAGGGAGGTGTCAATCAACCCGATCGCACTCGATCGGGTTGATTTCCGGCGATGTCTGTCCGTCTGCTCAGAGCAGGCGGACAGGTTATGGAGCAGCGTCTTTAGCGTTCGGAGCTTGATAAATATGGGCCTTTATTAAAATTGTCTACTATTTCTGAATCACAAAAGAAAATTGTTAGGTTTCAAATTCCTTAAAATAATCTCTAGAACATAATTCTTACATCTCCCATTTTACACTCATATTACAAGTCAAGTTCTTTTTATCACTCGAGCAATGGTGTCAAGTGCACAATAACGTGTCGGTCAGCGCTTGAGCTTTATATCTGTCGCATAGTAACATTACAGGCTAAGTTGTTGTACGACAAAAAATATGCTTAATTAGTCATTTTTTATTGTTCATGAACATTTAGAATAATAGACTTCATCCATAATAAATAAACATATAAACACCCATAATACATAAACATACTTATACACATAATACATAAACATACTTATACACATAATACATAAACATACTTATACACATAATACATAAACATACTTATACACATAATACATAAACATACTTATACACATAATACATAAACATACTTATACACATAATACATAAACATACTTATACACATAATACATAAACATATAAACACACATAATACATAAACATATAAACACACATAATACATAAACATATAAACACACATAATACATAAACATATAAACACACATAATACATAAACATACTTATATACATAATACATAAACATACTTATATACATAATACATAAACATACTTATATACATAATACATAAACATACTTATATACATAATACATAAACATACTTACACACATAATACATAAACATACTTACACACATAATACATAAACATACTTACACACATAATACATAAACATACTTATACACATAATACATAAACATACTTATACACATAATACATAAACATACTTATACACATAATACATAAACATACTTATATACATAATACATAAACATACTTATACACATAATACATAAACATACTTATACACATAATACATAAACAAAAGATATAAGGAGGGTAGTGCATATAGAACATACACCACACTCCTAGGGGGCGCTAACAATAAGCAGCAAACAGGTAAGCAAATATATACAGATAATTAAGAGAATATACAATAAACCTAGCACACTTATATCAGATTATTAGAGATGATATGCTTACAGATGATATTGGTGTAATCAAATAATAAAATGTCCGCACAAAGAATAATCCAAAAGAAAGAAGGCAGCTCTCTGTCATAGGACGGTCATCCTGGTGTGGCGTGATCTATAAGAAAAAGAAGCACAGAGGCGCCAACATGGCCTAGTAACGTCACGGCAGTCGGATACAAAACATCAGCAGGATAGGAAATATACTCACAAGCGTAGCGCACCCAAATGGTGCTATTGTGGCAGCCTGGAACATCAAACAGTGGTCCAGCTCACTGGTGTCTCCAGCCAGATAGAGATGATCCTTGGCGAGGGCCTATCCTATGATGCCTATAAGGGCAAAAAAGGCACACACATAGCCCAGTAACGTTTGTACACCAGATAAAAAAGGAGGATTCAAGGTTGTACTTACAGGAAACAAAGCACCACCAGGTGCAATATCAGCAGTACTGGGACCTCTCAGCCGCCCAGTGGACTGTGGAATCCAATTTGCAGGATGCAGAAAATCACCACTTTGGAAGATAGGACTAGCACACACACTCTGCCCCCAAACAGGAGCAGAATAATTGTGATAAAGCAAGTGTATATTTAAAAACTTTTATTTTAAAAACAGCGACATGTTTCTCAGCCACCACAGGCTGTTTCCTCAGGCTATGTTAAAATGTTAACAACACTTGCTTTATAAAGACAATAGAACACATAAAACTAAATCTGATAGGCTAATTAATTTCTAAAGTGTGAACACCTGTTGCACAGGTCAGCAGTTGGTAGGCATGGAAACCCCTATATCCAAAGCTCTCATATGTAAAACAAACCATTTTGAGCAAATCCCAAATAAGAATAGATATCTCTGTATTAACCTCCATACCATTGCCAAACCCAAAATAGACAATAGCAATAACCTTGTAACCCTTCAAATTAAGATTAAAAAATAAAAAATGGAGAACAGTAATATAACAATCACAATAAAAACATTTGTTATACACCTCAAAATAAAATAATCACAATATGTACAACAATATAATATACCCACATAAAAAACATAAGCAAGATACATGTATTTTAATAGTCTCTATTCTACATATAATCACTTAATATGCCTGACCACATGTATGTTTTATATCACAATAGATCTATATTTTTCCTTTAGTATTATAGACCTTAATTGGTATTATATCTACATTGAACCCTCCTTTAAAGTGTGACATTTATTTCTCTGCCCTAACAAAAAAACTCTCATATGTAACACAAACCATTTTGAGCAAATCTCAAATAAGAATAGATATCTCTGTATTAAGTATAAAAAAATTAAAAAATAAATAAATAATAAATAAGTAATCGCCTTATGTGCAAACCTATAACAAGTAATTAATACTAGATGTGTCAACATGAATATATAAATAAATTTACTAAGAGGGAATCTCAACCCAATATATAATTAAGCTTTTGCATGCTACCGCATATTAAATAAAATGTAAAATGCAACTCTAGAGCACCTAAGCCATAGAAAGATTATTCCATTGTAAGACAGTTTAAACCTTGTGGGAAAGATAAAAATGACACAATGACTAACTAATGTTAAACCCTATCTGTGATATCTTATATGCAAAATGTATGTACCTATATTTAATATAAATGTACTAACAAGATATTTATAATATATAATAAAAATGATAAGCCAAGAATAAAGTGTGGAATGTAATCAAAACCTAAAGCTTTATCTAAATGGCGTGCAGAAAGTATATATATAAATATATGTGATCATTGGTCCAACATAAAGATACCCTTGTATCCTAAAAATAATTCATCTGATCATGGTAATCTTATAAGTAATAATAATATTAAAGTGCTATACCGCTAATGTAAGTGGAAAAATAAAAAAATTAAAAAAATTGTTACACAGGCGAAATACTGTGTAACAATTTTTTTATTTTTCCACTTACATTAGCGGTATAGCACTTTAATATTATTATTACTTATAAGATTACCATGATACTAAAGGAAAAATATAGATCTATTGTGATATAAAACATACATGTGGTCAGGCATATTAAGTGATTATATGTAGAATAGAGACTATTAAAATACATGTATCTTGCTTATGTTTTTTATGTGGGTATATTATATTGTTGTACATATTGTGATTATTTTATTTTGAGGTGTATAACAAATGTTTTTATTGTGATTGTTATATTACTGTTCTCCATTTTTTATTTTTTAATCTTAATTTGAAGGGTTACAAGGTTATTGCTATTGTCTATTTTGGGTTTGGCAATGGTATGGAGGTTAATACAGAGATATCTATTCTTATTTGGGATTTGCTCAAAATGGTTTGTTTTACATATGAGAGCTTTGGATATAGGGGTTTCCATGACTACCAACTGCTGACCTGTGTAACAGGTGTTCACACTTTAGAAATTAATTAGCCTATCAGATTTAGTTTTATGTGTTCTATTGTCTTTATAAAGCAAGTGTTGTTAACATTTTAACATAGCCTGAGGAAACAGCCTGTGGTGGCTGAGAAACATGTCGCTGGTTTTAAAATAAAAGTTTTTAAATATACACTTGCTTTATCACAATTATTCTGCTCCAGTTTGGGGGCAGAGTGTGTGTGCTAGTCCTATCTTCCAAAGTGGTGATTTTCTGCATCCTGCAAATTGGATTCCACAGTCCACTGGGCGGCTGAGAGGTCCCAGTACTGCTGATATTGCACCTGGTGGTGCTTTGTTTCCTGTAAGTACAACCTTGAATCCTCCTTTTTTATCTGGTGTACAAACGTTACTGGGCTATGTGTGTGCCTTTTTTGCCCTTATAGGCATCATAGGATAGGCCCTCGCCAAGGATCATCTCTATCTGGCTGGAGACACCAGTGAGCTGGACCACTGTTTGATGTTCCAGGCTGCCACAATAGCACCATTTGGGTGCGCTACGCTTGTGAGTATATTTCCTATCCTGCTGATGTTTTGTATCCGACTGCCGTGACGTTACTAGGCCATGTTGGCGCCTCTGTGCTTCTTTTTCTTATAATACATAAACATACTTATATACATAATACATAAACATACTTATACACATAATACATAAACATACTTATACACATAATACATAAACATACTTATACACATAATACATAAACATACTTATACACATAATACATAAACATACTTATACACATAATACATAAACATACTTATACACATAATACATAAACATACTTATACACATAATACATAAACATACTTATACACATAATACATAAACATACTTATACACATAATACATAAACATACTTATACACATAATACATACACATACTTATACACATAATACATACACATACTTATATACATAATACATACACATACTTATATACATAATACATAAACATACTTATATACATAATACATAAACATACTTACACACATAATACATAAACATACTTATATACATAAACATACTTATATACATAATACATAAACATACTTATATACATAATACATAAACATACTTATACACATAATACATAAACACTTATACACATAATACATAAACATACTTATATACATAATACATAAACATACTTATACACATAATACATAAACATACTTATATACATAATACATAAACATACTTATACACATAATATATAAACATACTTATACACATAATACATAAACATACTTATACACATAATACATAAACATACTTATATACATGATACATAAACACTTATACACATAATACATAAACATACTTATATACATAATATATAAACATACTTATACACATAATACATAAACATACTTATATACATAATACATAAACACTTATACACATAATACATAAACATACTTATACACATAATACATAAACATACTTATACACATAATACATAAACATACTTACACACATAATACATAAACATACTTATATACATAATACATAAACATACTTATATACATAATACATAAACATACTTATACACATAATACATAAACATACTTATATACATAATACATAAACATACTTATATACATAATACATAAACATACTTATACACATAATACATAAACATACTTATATACATAATACATAAACACTTATACACATAATACATAAACATACTTATATACATAATACATAAACATACTTATATACATAATACATAAACATACTTATACACATAATACATAAACATACTTATACACATAATACATAAACATACTTATACACATAATACATAAACATACTTACACACATAATACATAAACATACTTATATACATAATACATAAACATACTTATATACATAATACATAAACATACTTATACACATAATACATAAACATACTTATATACATAATACATAAACATACTTATATACATAATACATAAACATACTTATATACATAATACATAAACATACTTATATACATAATACATAAACATACTTATACACATAATACGTAAACATACTTATACACATAATACAAAAATATACTTACACACATAATACATAAACATACTTACACACATATACACCTGCACCAAAACCATATATAAATGCACACATACATACATAAACAAATATATATATATATATATATATATATATATATATATATATATATATATATATATATATATATATATATATATATACAAAAACAAGAAGTCCAGGCAAAGAGCTAAAAGCAAAGTGAGTATTTATTTAGAATTTCTTATTAAAAGCTCCATAAGAGTTATGCAATAGGCAAATGGCTATGAATTACGGCAGTGAGGAGGGCTGGGGTGGGCGTCTGACGCGTTTCAGCTCCTGTGGAGCCTTAATCATAATATATATATATATATATATATATATATATATATATATATATATATATATATATATATATATATATATATATATATATATATATATATATATATATATATATGTATATGTGTATATATATATATATATATATGTAGACCAAAAAGAACAAGGACTTATAGAATCGATAACGAAATGTGGTTTATTCAAGCTTTTACAAGTGAATCAATATTCAGTGTACAGGGCAGGTGCAAGGGATCTAACACGTTCTGTGCATGCTCAGATGCGCTTCATCAGTGATCTATAGGTGTTCACTAAGGCCTAGATTACGAGTTTGAGTTTTGCGTTAGGAGTTATGCGGTGCTAACGAGAAGTTTTCCCTCACCGCTCACTTATCTGCAGCACTGGTATTACGAGTTTTCAGAAAACCGTCGTTAAAAGACAAGAAGTGAGCATTGAGCAAAATTTTGCTCCTTACCGCACTCCAATACCAGCGCTGCTTAAGTCAGCGGTGAGCTGGTCGTACGTGTTTGTGCACAATTTATATTTATTAACCTATACTATGCCGCCCCTAATGTCGCCGCAACCTACCTACATTTATTAACCCCTAATCTGCCGCCCCCAACATCTCCGCCACTATATTGAAGTTATTAACCCCTAAACCTAAGTCTAACCCTAACTCTAACACCCCCTAACTTAATGGGACACTAAAGTCAAAATTAAACTTCATGATTCAGACAGAGCAGCAATTTTAAACAACTTTCCAATTTACTTCCATTAACAAAACGTGCACAGTCTTTTTATATTTACACTTTTTGAGTCACCAACTCCTACTGAGCATGTGCAAGAATTCACATTATATACATATATGCATTTGTGATTGGCTGATGTCTGTCACACAATACAGGGGGAGTGGAAATAGACATAAATATGCAATTTATTTAACAAAAATCTACCACTCATCTGAAGTTCAGACTTCTTATCATGCATTTGTTGATTATGCAAATCTACTGTATTGACTGGTCCTTTAAATATAATTACAATAAATCTAAATAAAATTCCTATCATTAAATAAATTATTCCTATTTAAAACTAAATACTTACCTATAAAATAAACCCTAAGCTAGCTACAATATAACTAATAGTTACATTGTATCTAGTTTAGGATTTATTTTTATTTTACAGGCAAGTTTGTATTTATTTTAACTAGGTAGATTAGTTATTAAATAGCTATTAACTATTTACTAACTACCTAGCTAAAATAAATGCAAAAGTACCTGTAAAATAAAATCTAACCTAAGTTACACTAACACCTAACACTACACTATAATTAAATAAATAAACTAAATTAAATACAATTACCTAAATTAAATTAAAGTGAGCCTGGCAGTTTAAAATGATCATAGAAATACTATTATCTTAGGTCTTTTGGTATATTGGATCTGGCACCCCCTACAGGTCTACACAGTATGGGTGAACTTACAATTTAAACTGTATCTTATTTTATATTCCCTGCTGGTAATATGAGACTTGACTACATCTCATTCTACAACATAATTGCAGGTCTTACAGATTGTGGCCTTACATTTATAGAAACCTAACCTTTTTTTAGGCCATGTGCTAATTTTTCTTTCTGGAAGAAATGAGGGGGCCACGGTATTGCCTATTGTTCTTGCTTTCTTAGAGACACAGCGAATGCCTGTAGAGACTACTTGAGACACAATGGGATCTACCTTCAAAATTGGTAAACAATCAATATTACACAGTTCCCTAAATTCAGAGCTATAGGTACTAAAGATAATTTTATTGTCCCTACCCTGCTCTCTATTCTTAGATTTACACTTTTTGTATGTTAATAGAGATTCTCGTGGAATATCATCAATCAAAATTCTAGTTGAATTAAGCAGATCTTCTTTATACCCCCTTGCCACTAATCTTTCTGTTAGGGAGTCACATTGTTGTTTAAAGAGATCTGCAGTTGAACAAATTGTTTTAGTACGAATGTACTGACCCTTGGGTATGGCTTTTAAGACATGTCTAGGGTGGCATGACTCAAAGTTAAATATTGTGTTGCCTCCTGTTGCTTTTCTATACAAGTCTGTAATGACCGCAGAATTATCAAGATCAACAGACAATTCAATGTCCAAAAATTTAATTTTTAAAGCACTTTGTGTGCCAACAAAATTCAAATTGAAATCATTGTGGTTTAAGTATTCAAAAAAAGGAGACAACAGATTGTTCATCTCCATCCCACACCAACAAGAGGTCATCAATATAACGACCAAAATAAATTATGTGATTTCTGAAAGGGTTACTATCTGCATAGATGTGGAGCATCTCCCACCAACCCATGTACAGGTTGGCATACGAGGGGGCAAATTTGGCCCCCATCGCAGTTCCACGTCTCTGCAGATAGAAAGACCCATCAAACAGAAAATAATTATGAGTCAACAAAAACTCCAATGAAATTTTCAAAAAATGTTTAATGTCCTCAGAATATACTGACATTCTATCAAGTATATAGAAATGGCCTGTAACCCCTTGTGGTGTGGAATGGAGGTGTACAAAGACGCTACATCAACTGTAACAAATCTGTATGAAGACTTCCAATGGAGGTTCTGCATACTGTTCAATACCTGAATCGAATCCTGTATAAAACTCATAAGATCACTTACCAAAGGCTGTAAATACGAATCAATAAGCTCAGGGGTAGGCTCCAAAAGGGAGTCAATACCCGATATTATGGGACGACCTGGGGGGTGAACAGGATCTTTGTGTAGTTTAGGGAGGACAATAGAAAAAAGCAATATTAGGTGCTACTGGCAAAAAACATTCCTTTTTATATTTAGTCAAAATACCTGTTTGACAAGCAAGATCCAAAATTTTTTCCAAAATACCTCTAAATTTCTTTGTAGGATTTTCTTTCAATTTTTCATAAACAGTAATGTCTCTTAGTTGGTGCATAGCCTCTGACTGGTAGTATTCTCTATCCATCACTAAAACGTTGCCACCCTTATCGGATGCTTTAATGATGACTATGTTTGTATTCTCTTTCAAAGTAGTGAGGGCTTTGAATTGTTTACCAATGAGGTTATTGTGATGTCTAAAAGAGGATTTTTTTTGTCTAAGTTCTGTGGTAGTAGCTAGGGCCTTAAGCTTATCTTCAACTGTTCTTTGAAAGATCAATACTTTTACCTCTTGTTTGTACCGGATAAAATGTACTTCTACTCCCCCTAATCCCAAAATTACATCCTGTGATAGAATACTTATCAATACTCACATTACTATCTCCTAGTATAAGCATATCAATTACAGTGCATTGTTCTTGAAAGTCTAGGAAATTGTGTTTTGTTTGGTCACCATTAGAAATAGGATGATCAGTAGTAGCCTCATTAACACCAACCTGATCCTCCACAAAAAAAGTGTTTTTTTAGTGTAAACTTCCTGACAAATTTGTTAACATCTAGTATAGTGTCAGAGGCTAAAATGTCTAGTTGGAGAAAAATTTAAACCTAGGCTAAGGACCTCAGTTTCATCACTAGATAATTGTTACTGTGATAAATTCACAACATTTTTTAAACATATTTGCGTATCTGAGTCCGATTGGTTCTGGTCTGATACCTTCTGTTGCCTTTTATCTTTCCTGCCCCTACTACCTCTTCTTGTTTTTTTCTTGTTGTATTGGCCATAGCACCCTCCCTGTTTTTTGAAGGTTCTATAACAACCATATCCGGATTGTCAAGTGCCGAAGCACCTTGTATGTGTGCAACTTCCTCAGGTGAATCATGGTCAGAGGTATCTACCTCATAATCTGTTTCTGCAAATCTCAATTTCTTAAAAACTTTACCTTTCTTATAATCATTATCCTTTTTAACATAACCTACAGAACCATTCTGGTGTGGAACTCTAGACCACCTATACACCCTATTAGACTCATAGGCCTCTATTTATCATTGGTCTTGCGGACCTGATCCGACAGTGCGGATCAGGTCCGCAAGACCTCGCTAAATGCGGAGAGCAATACGCTCTCCACATTTAACATTGCACCAGCAGCTCACAAGAGTTGCTGGTGCAATGCCGCCCCCTGCTGACTTGTGGTCAATCGGCCGCCAGCAGGGAGGTGTCAATCAACCTGATTGTACTCGATCGGGTTGGTTTCCGACGATTCCTGTCCGCCTGCTCAGAGCAGGCGGACAGGGTTATGGAGCAGCGGTCTTTAGACCGCTGCTTCATAACTGGTGTTTCTGGCGAGTCTGAAGAAATGCCAGAAACACGGCCCTTCAAGCTCCATTCGGAGCTTTATAAATATGGGCCATAATCTCTCTTGCTAATTTGTTTTTCTTAAAATCCCAAAGATCTTTTGAAAATTATAACATATTAGCTTCGAATTTTGCATCATATTCTTTGAACTCAGGGTCTGATTGAAAAGTCCATAAATCATTCTGTATATCCTTAATTAAGGAAATTTGTTCAAGTCTCTGTTGTTTCTTATATTCAATGAGTAAGTCCATTAAAGCAAAAGAACAGTCATTGAAAATCTTGTTCCCCTTAGAAATAAATTCAGGATCTGTTACAAAAAAAGAGGGGAATTTACTGAGTCTTAATCCCCTAGGAATATGTTCATACTTCTTGTATAATAAAAAAGTTTTAAATCAAGATCCAATTTTATATCTTCCTGTGTAGATCGTCAATATGGAAAAAAAGACTGTCCAGTGTGTTTTCATTGTCATCACAGTCCTGATCATATTGATTAAGTGTAGCTTCTAAGTCCCGCAGGAAAAAACTACTGTGTGCTTCAGACATAACTGTTGCCCTTTAAGAGTTTAAAATGTGCTGCACAACAATACAATCTAAAGACCAGTTTAAATGAAAGTCAATGCAAAACAATGTATATGTAAACAATCTTCAAGACACCGCTGCCACCTACATTATACTTATGAACCCCTAATCTGCTGCCCCCAACATCGCTGAAACCTACATTATATTTAGTAACCCCTAATCTGCCACCCCCAATGTCGCCGCCACCTACCTACACTTATTAACCCCTAATCTGCCGCACCCAACGTCACCGCCACTATATTAAAGTTATTAACCCCTAAACCTAAGTCTAACCCTAACACCCCCTAACTTAAATATAATTTAAATAAATATAAATAAAATTACTATAATTAACTAAATTATTCCTATTTAAAACTAAATACTTACCTGTAAATTAAACCCTAAGCTAGCTACAATATAACTAATAGTTACATTGTATCTAGCTTAGGGTTTATTTTTATTTTACAGGCAAGTTTGTATTTATTTTAACTAGGTAGAATAGCTATTAAATAGTTATTAACTATTTAATAACTACCTAGTTAAAATAAATACAAAAGTAATTGTAAAATAAATCCTAACCTAAGTTACAATTACACCTAACACTACACTATAATTAAATAAATTAAATACAATTAAATTAAATTTTCTAAAGTACAAAGAAAAACAAACACTAAGTTACAGAAAATAATAAAATAATTACAAGATTTTTAAACTAATTACACCTAATCTAATCCCCCTAACAAAATAAAAAAGCCCCCCAAAATAAAAAAAGCCCTACCCTAGACTAAATTACAAATAGCCCTTAAAAGGGCCTTTTGCAGGGCATTGCCCCAAAGTAATCAGCTCTTTTACCTGTAAAAGAAATTACAAATACCCCCCCAACATTAAAACCCACCACCTACACACCCAACCCTACTCTAAAACCCACCCAATACCCCCTTAATAAAACCTAACACTAACCCCTTGAAGATCACCTTAGAAGTCTTCATCCAACCGGGTCAAAGTCCTCAACGAAGCCGGGAGAAGTTTTCATCCAAGCCGGGCGAAGTGGTCCTCCAGACGGGCAGAATCTTCATCCATACGGCATCTTCTATCTTCATCTATCCGGCGCGGAGTGGGTCCATCTTCAAGACATCCGACGTGGAGCATCCTCTTCAAACGACGTCTTCTTCTACAATGAAAGTTCTTTTCTATCAGCCAATCGGAATTAAGGTAGAAAAAATCCTATTGGCTGATGCAATCAGTCAATAGGATTGAGCTGACATTCTATTGGTTGATTGGAACAGCCAATAGAATGCAAGCTCAATCCTGTTGGCTGATTGGATCAGCCAATAGGATTGAACCTCAATCCTTTTTTTTAGTATATTTATTTATAAGATCAGCAACATAACAATGTTTGTCAGAACAAAAACAGACTCAATAATAGGTTACATTGATTTCACATATTCCATAAAAAATTTAGAGAAAAAGAAACATAGATTTAGGACATCCTTTTAGTCTCTAAACTTAAAACTATCAGAAGCTACCCACTCCAATTGATATCTTCTTATGCTGCTGGCTATTTTATTGAATTTTGCTTAAAATCAAATAATAAACAAACAAAATAAACAGACAAACAAACAAAAAAAAAAAAACAAACAAAAAAGCCTATCTCCCCTTCCTCTATTACTTATATTCTTGTCTCTTTAACTGAGAAACTCATTATTTGCAATTGCTTTTTCAAGGTAAATTGTTCCCCTAAATGGTACAATTAAACTCTTGCATCAGCCAATAGGATTTTTTCTACCTTAATTCCGATTGGCTGATAGAATTCTATCAGCCAATCGGAATTGAGGGACGCCATCTTGGATGACGTCATTTAAAGGAACCTTCGGATGAAGAGGATGCTCCGCGTCGGATGTCTTGAAGATGGACCTGCTCCGCGCCGGATGGATGAACATAGAAGATGCCGTCTGGATGAAGACTTCTGCCCGTCTGGAGGACCACTTCGCCTGGCTTCCATGAAGACTTCTCCTGGCTTCGTTGAGGACTTCGGCCCGGTTGGGTGAAGACGTCTCCCAGTAAGGTGATCTTCAAGGGGTTAGTGTTAGGTTTTATTAAGGGGGTATTGGGTGGGTTTTAGAGTAGGGTTGGTTGTGTGGGAGGTGGGTTTTAATGTTGGGGGGAATTTGTAATTTTTTTTACAGGTAAAAGAGCTGATTACTTTGGGGCAATGCCCCGCAAAAGGCACTTTTAAGGGCTATTTGTAATTTATTCTAGGGTAGGGCTTTTTTTATTTTGTTAGGGGGATTAGATTAGGTGTAATTAGTTTAAAAATCTTGTAATTCTTTTATTATTTTCTGTAATCTAGGGGTCGATCCGATAAAAATCGTCGCCCGCAAAAGCCGGCGACGCCAATATTTGCGCTGGTTTGGTATCCTATATACGGCGTAACCTAGAAGTTACGCCCGTATATTTCTGCCGTTGCCCGTAGTTTTTTGGGCTATAGGCAGGTATACCAAACCAGCGCAGTTTGGTATCCAATATGCAGCGTAAGGACTTACGTGGCAAAAATGGAGAAATCTTACTCCATTTTCACCTCGCCACAAAAAGCAGCCGTAAGAAGCCTTACGCTGACTATTGGAGCCCCGTAATTCCCTAAACTAACTAGAAAATAAACCTAACACCTAACGCATGCGCAATGTCTATCTACCTGTCAACCGCGATCCCCCGCCGCAATCCCTAATAAAGTTATTAACCCCTAAACCGCCGCTCCCGGACCCCGCCGCCATCTACATAAACTAACCCCCTACTGTGAGCCCCTAAAACCGCCGCCATCTACCTTATCTATCCCCTAATGTGAACCCCTTACACCGCTGTCATCTACCTTATCTATCCCCTAATCTGACCCCTTACACCGCCGCCACCTATATAAAAATGATTAACCCCTACTCTAATCCCCCTATACCGCCGCCAGCTATATTAATATTATTAACCCCTAATGTAAGCCCCTTACACCGCCGCCATCTCTATTAAAATGATTAACCCCTAATTTAATCTACCTACCCCGCCGCCAGCTATGTTATCTATATTAACCCTAAGTATATTATAGTTAATATAGGTATTACATTATATATATATATTAACTATATTAACCCTAATTATATTAGGGTTAATATAGTTAATATAGCTACTATAGTATTTATATTAACTATATTAACTCTATCTAACCCTAACACCCCTAACTAAATTTATATTAAATTAATCTAATTCATATTATAAACTAAAATATTCCTATTTAAAACTAAATACTTACCTATAAAATAAACCCTAACAGCTAGATTTGGAGTTTGGCGGTAGCCGTGAAAACGAGCGTTAGAGGCTCCTAACGCTGGTTTTAGGCTACCGCCGGTATTTGGAGTCACTTAAAAAAGGGTCTAACGCTCACTTTTCAGCCGCGACTTTTCCATACCGCAGATCCCCTTACGTAAATTGCGTATCCTATCTTTTCAATGGGATCTTCCTAACTCCGGTATTTAGAGTCGTTTCTGAAGTGAGCGTTAGAGCTCTAACGACAAAACTCCAGCCGCAGAAAAAAAGCAGGAGTTAAGAGCTTTCTGGGCTAACGCCGGTTCATAAAGCTCTTAACTACTGTACCCTAAAGTACACTAACACCCATAAACTACCTATGTACCCCTAAACTGAGGTCCCCCCACATCGCCGCAACTCGATTAAATTTTTTTAACCCCTAATCTGCCGACCGCCAACTACGTTATACTTATGTACCCCTAATCTGCTGCCCCTAACCCCGCCGACCCCTATATTATATTTATTAACCCCTAACCTGCCCCCCACAACGTCGCCGCCAGATACTTACAATAATTAACCCCTAATCTGCCGACCGCAAAGCGCCGCCACCTACGTTATCCTTATGTACCCCTAATCTGCTGCCCCTAACACCGCCGACCCCTATATTATATTTATTAACCCCTAATCTGCCCCCCTCAACGTCGCCTACACCTGCCTACACTTATTAACCCCTAATCTGCCGAGCGGACCGCACCGCTACTATAATAAAGTTATTAACCCCTAATCCGCCTCACTAACCCTATCATAAATAGTATTAACCCCTAATCTGCCCTTCCTAACATCGCCGACACCTAACTTCAATTATTAACCCCTAATCTGCCGACCGGAGCTCACCGCTATTCTAATAAATGTATTAACCCCTAAAGCTAAGTCTAACCCTAACACTAACACCCCCCTAAATTAAATATAATTTTATTCTAACGAAATTAATTAACTCTTATTAAATAAATTATTCCTATTTAAAGCTAAATACTTACCTGTAAAATACATCCTAATATAGCTACAATATAAATTATAATTACATTGTAGCTATTTTAGGATTAATATTTATTTTACAGGCAACTTTGTAATTATTTTAACCAGGTACAATAGCTATTAAATAGTTAAGAACTATTTAATAGTTACCTAGTTAAAATAATTACAAATTTACCTGTAAAATAAATCCTAACCTAAGTTATAATTAAACCTAACACTACCCTATCAATAAATTAATTAAATACAATAGCTACAAATAACTACAATTACAGAAACTAACTAAAGTACAAAAAATAAAAAAGAACTAAGTTACAAAAAATAAAAAAATATTTACAAACATTAGAAAAATATTACAACAATTTTAAACTAATTACACCTACTCTAAGCCCCCTAATAAAATAACAAAGACCCCCAAAATAAAAAAAATGCCCTACCCTATTCTAAATTAATAGAGTTAAAAGCTCTTTTACCTTACCAGCCCTGAACAGGGCCCTTTGCGGGGCATGCCCCAATAAAATCAGCTCTTTTGCCTGTAAAAAAAAACATACAATACCCCCCCCCCAACATTACAACCCACCACCCACATACCCCTAATCTAACCCAAACCCCCCTTAAATAAACCTAACACTAGCCCCTGAAGATCTTCCTACCTTGTCTTCACCATCCAGGTATCACCGATCCGTCCTGGCATCCGGTGCTGAAGAGGTCCAGAAGAGGCTCCAAAGTCTTCCTCCTATCCGGCAAGAAGAGGACATCCGGACCGGCAAACATCTTCTTCCAAGCGGCATCTTCAATCGTCTTCCATCCGGTGCGGAGCGGGTCCATCTTGAAGCAGGCGACGCGGATCCATCCTCTTCTCCCGACGACTAGACGACGAATGACGGTTCCTTTAAGGGACGTCATCCAAGATGGCGTCCCTCGAATTCCGATTGGCTGATAGGATTCTATCAGCCAATCGGAATTAAGGTAGGAATATTCTGATTGGCTGATGGAATCAGCCAATCAGAATCAAGTTCAATCCGATTGGCTGATCCAATCAGCCAATCAGATTGAGCTCGCATTCTATTGGCTGTTCCGATCAGCCAATAGAATGCGAGCTCAATCTGATTGGCTGATTGGATCAGCCAATCGGATTGAACTTGATTCTGATTGGCTGATTCCATCAGCCAATCAGAATATTCCTACCTTAATTCCGATTGGCTGATAGAATCCTATCAGCCAATCGGAATTCGAGGGACGCCATCTTGGATGACGTCCCTTAAAGGAACCGTCATTCGTCGTCTAGTCGTCGGGAGAAGAGGATGGATCCGCGTCGCCTGCTTCAAGATGGACCCGCTCCGCACCGGATGGAAGACGATTGAAGATGCCGCTTGGAAGAAGATGTTTGCCGGTCCGGATGTCCTCTTCTTGCCGGATAGGAGGAAGACTTTGGAGCCTCTTCTGGACCTCTTCAGCACCGGATGCCAGGACGGATCGGTGATACCTGGATGGTGAAGACAAGGTAGGAAGATCTTCAGGGGCTAGTGTTAGGTTTATTTAAGGGGGGTTTGGGTTAGATTAGGGGTATGTGGGTGGTGGGTTGTAATGTTGGGGGGGGGGGGGTATTGTATGTTTTTTTTTACAGGCAAAAGAGCTGATTTTATTGGGGCATGCCCCGCAAAGGGCCCTGTTCAGGGCTGGTAAGGTAAAAGAGCTTTTAACTCTATTAATTTAGAATAGGGTAGGGCATTTTTTTTATTTTGGGGGTCTTTGTTATTTTATTAGGGGGCTTAGAGTAGGTGTAATTAGTTTAAAATTGTTGTAATATTTTTCTAATGTTTGTAAATATTTTTTTATTTTTTGTAACTTAGTTCTTTTTTATTTTTTGTACTTTAGTTAGTTTATGTAATTGTAGTTATTTGTAGCTATTGTATTTAATTTATTTATTGATAGTGTAGTGTTAGGTTAATTGTAGGTAATTGTAGGTAGTTTATTTAATTAATTTATTGATAGGGTAGTGTTAGGTTTAATTATAACTTAGGTTAGGATTTATTTTACAGGTAATTTTGTAATTATTTTAACTAGGTAACTATTAAATAGTTCTTAACTATTTAATAGCTATTGTACCTGGTTAAAATAATTACAAAGTTGCCTGTAAAATAAATATTAATCCTAAAATAGCTGCAATGTAATTATTATTTATATTGTAGCTATATTTGGATTTATTTTACAGGTAAGTATTTAGCTTTAAATAGGAATAATTTATTTAATAAGAGTTAATTAATTTTGTTAGATTTAAATTATATTTAACTTAGGGGGGTGTTAGTGTTAGGGTTAGACTTAGCTTTAGGGGTTAATCCATTTATTATAGTAGCGGTGCGGTCCGCTCGGCAGATTAGGGGTTAATAAGTGTAGGCAGGTGTAGGCGACGTTGAGGGGGGCAGATAAGGGGTTAATAAATATAATATAGGGGTCGTCGGTGTTAGGGGCAGCAGATTAGGGGTACATAAGGATAACGTAGGTGGCGGCGCTTGGCGGTCGGCAGATTAGGGGTTAATAAGTGTAGGCAGGTGTAGGCGACGTTGTGGGCGGCAGATTAGGGGTTAATAAATATAATATAGGGGTCGTCGGTGTTAGGGGCAGCAGATTAGGGGTACATAGCTATAATGTAAGTAGCGGCGGTTTACGGAGCGGCAGATTAGGGGTTAATAATAATATGCAGGGGTCAGCGATAGCGGGGGCGGCAGATTAGGGGTTAATAAGTGTAAGGGTAAGGGTGTTTAGACTCGGGGTACATGTTAGGGTGTTAGGTGCAGACGTAGGAAGTGTTCCCCCATAGGAAACAATGGGGCCGCGTTAGGAGCTTAACGCTGCTTTTTTGCAGGTGTTAGGTTTTTTTTTCAGCTCAAACAGCCCCATTGTTTCCTATGGGAGAATCGTGCACGAGCACGTTTTTGAGGCTGGCCGCTTGCGTAAGCAACTCTGGTATCGAGAGTTGAAGCTGCGTTAAAAATGCTCTACGCTCCTTTTTTGGAGCCTAACGCAGCCTTTTTTTGGACTCTCGATACCAGAGTTATTTTTATGGTGCGGCCAGTAAAACGCGGGCGTTAGTTTTTCGGGTCGTTACCGACAAAACTCCAAATCTAGCTGTAAGATAGCTACAATATAATTAATAATTACATTGTAGCTATGTTAGGGTTAATATTTATTTTACAGGTAAATTGTTAATTATTTTAACTAGGTATAATAGCTATTAAATAGTTATTAACTAATTAATATCTACCTAGTTAAAATAATTACCTAATTACCTGTAAAATAAATCCTAACCTAAGTTACAAATACACCTACACTATCAATAAATTAACTAAATTACAAATATCTATCTAAAAATACAATTAAATTAACTAAACTAAATTACAAAAAATAAAAAAAAGATTACAAGATTTTTAAGCTAATTACACCTGTTCTAAGCCCCCTAATAAAATAATAAAGCCCCCCAAAATAAAAAAAATTCCCTGCCCTATTCTAAATTAAATAAAGTTCAAAGCTCTTTACCTTACCAGCCCTTAAAAGGGCCTTTTGTGGGGCATGCCCCAAAGAATTCAGCTCTTTTGCATTTAAATACATATACAATACCCCCCCCATTACAACCCACCACCCACATACCCCTATTCTAAACCCACCCAAACCCCCCTTAAAAAAGCCTAACACTACCCCCCTGAAGATCTCCCTACCTTGTCTTCACCACACCGGGCCGAACTCCTCATCCGATCCGGGCGATGTCTTCCTCCAAGCGGCAAAGAAGAATTCTTCCTCCGGCGATGTCTTCCTCCAAGCGGCAAAGAAGAATTCTTCCTCCGGCGATGTCTTCCTCCAAGCGGCAAAGAAGAATTCTTCCTCCGGCGATGTCTTCCTCCAAGCGGCAAAGAAGAATTCTTCCTCCGGCGATGTCTTCCTCCAAGCGGCAGCAAAGTCTTCTTCCTTCCGGCAGCATCTTCCATGAAGCGGCATCTTCAATCTTCTTTCTTCGCTCCGCCGCCGCGGAGCATCCATCCCGGCCGACGACTGAACGACGAATGAGGTACCTTTAAATGACGTCATCCAAGATGGCGTCCGCCGAATTCCGATTGGCTGATAGGATTCTATCAGCCAATCGGAATTAAGGTAGAAAAATCTGATTGGCTGATTGAATCAGCCAATCAGATTTAAGTTCAATCCGATTGGCTGATTGGTTCAGCCAATCGGATTGAACGTGAATCTGATTGGCTGATGTAATCAGCCAATCAGATTTTTCTACCTTAATTCCGATTGGCTGATAGATTCCTATCAGCCAATCGGAATTCGGCGGACGCCATCTTGGATGACGTCATTTAAAGGTACCTTATTCGTCGTTCAGTCGTCGGCCGGGATGGATGCTCCGCGGCGGCGGAGCGAAGAAAGAAGATTGAAGATGCCGCTTCATGGAAGATGCTGCCGGAAGGAAGAAGACTTTGCTGCCGCTTGGAGGAAGACATCGCCGGGAGGAAGAATTCTTCTTTGCCGCTTGGAGGAAGGCATCGCCGGAGGAAGAATTCTTCTTTGCCGCTTGGAGGAAGACATCGCCCGGATCGGATGAGGAGTTCGGCCCGGTGTGGTGAAGACAAGGTAGGGAGATCTTCAGGGGGGTAGTGTTAGGCTTTTTTAAGGGGGGTTTGGGTGGGTTTAGAATAGGGGTATGTGGGTGGTGGGTTGTAATGGGGGGGGTATTGTATATGTATTTAAATGCAAAAGAGCTGAATTCTTTGGGGCATGCCCCACAAAAGGCCCTTTTAAGGGCTGGTAAGGTAAAGAGCTTTGAACTTTATTTAATTTAGAATAGGGCAGGGAATTTTTTTTATTTTGGGGGGCTTTATTATTTTATTAGGGGGCTTAGAATAGGTGTAATTAGCTTAAAAATCTTGTAATCTTTTTTTTATTTTTTGTAATTTAGTTTAGTTAATTTAATTGTATTTTTAGATAGATATTTGTAATTTAGTTAATTTATTGATAGTGTAGGTGTATTTGTAACTTAGGTTAGGATTTATTTTACAGGTAATTAGGTAATTATTTTAACTAGGTAGATATTAATTAGTTAATAACTATTTAATAGCTATTATACCTAGTTAAAATAATTAACAATTTACCTGTAAAATAAATATTAACCCTAACATAGCTACAATGTAATTATTAATTATATTGTAGCTATCTTAGGGTTTATTTTATAGGTAAGTATTTAGTTTTAAATAGGAATATTTTAGTTTATAATATGAATTAGATTAATTTAATATAAATTTAGTTAGGGGTGTTAGGGTTAGATAGAGTTAATATAGTTAATATAAATACTATAGTAGCTATATTAACTATATTAACCCTAATATAATTAGGGTTAATATAGTTAATATATATAATGTATTAACTATAATATACTTAGGGTTAATATAGATAACATAGCTGGCGGCGGGGTAGGTAGATTAAATTAGGGGTTAATCATTTTAATAGAGATGGCGGCGGTGTAAGGGGCTTACATTAGGGGTTAATAATTTTAATATAGATGGCGGCGGTGTTAGGGGCTCACTTTAGGGGGTTATAGATTTAATATAGCTGGCGGCGGGGTACGGGAGCGGCGGTTTAGGGGTTAATAACTTTATTAGGTTGCGGCGGGGTACGGGAGCGGCGGTTTAGGGGTTAATAACTTTATTAGGTTGCGGCGGGGTACGGGAGCGGCGGTTTAGGGGTTAATAACTTTTTTATTGTTAGGCTAGTGAGGGGGGATAGCGGATAGAGGGTTAGACGTGTCGGGCTATGTTTAGGAGGCGTGTTAGACAGTGCGGGTGATTTAGACTTTAGTCAGGTTTTGTAGGCGCCGGCAGTTTCTAACGTGGCGCAAGTCACTGGCGACTCCAAAAATCTGTACTTACGCAGATTTCTGGACATCGCTGGTTTGTGAGACTTGCGCCACTCTAGCAACTGACGGTGCCGCATATTGGATAGCTCGAGTTGCGAGCTGAAACTGCGGGCGACGCGGGTTCCCTCGCTTGCGCCGCAAACTGCGATCTATATCGGATCGCGCCCCAGGTGGGGATTTTTTTTGTACTTTAGATAATTTATTGTAATTGTATTTAATTGTATTTAATTTATTTAATTTATTTAATTATAGTGTAGTGTTAGGTGTAATTGTAACTTAGGTTAGGTTTTATTTTACAGGTACTTTTGTATTTATTTTAACTAGGTAGTTATTAAATAGTTAATAACTATTTAATAACTATTCTACCTAAATAAATACAAACTTGCCTGTAAAATAAAAATAAACCCTAAGCTAGCTACAATGTAACTATTAGTTATATTGTAGCTAGCTTAGGGTTTATTTTATAGGTAAGTATTTAGTTTTAAATAGGAATAATTTTGTTAATTATAGTAATTTTATTTATATTTATTTAAATTATATTTAAGTTAGGGGGTGTTAGGGTTAGGGTTAGACTTAGGTTTAGGGGTTAATAACTTTAATATAGTGGGGGCGATGTTGTGGGCAGCAGATTAGGGGTTAATAAATGTAGGTAGGTGTCAGCAATGTTAGGGACGGCAGATTAGGGGTTAATAATATTTAACTAATGTTTGTGAGGCGGGAGTGTGGCAGTTTAGGGGCAGTTTAATATATTTATTATAGTGGCGGCGATGTCCGGTTTGGCAGATTAGGGGTTAAAATATTTATTATAGTGTTTGCGATGTGGGAGGGCCTTGGTTTAGGGGTTAATAGGTAGTTTATGGGTGTTAGTGCACTTTTTAGCACTTTAGTTAAGAGTTTTATGCTACGGCGTTGTAGTGTAAAACTCTTAACTACTGACTTTAAAATGAGGTACCAGTCTTGACAGGAGAGGGTCTACCGCTCACTTTTTGGAAGACTCGTAATACCGGCACTATGCAAGTCCCATTGAAAAAATAGGATACACAAAAAATAGGATACACAATTGACGTAAGTGAAGACTTGTAATACCAGCGGGCGTTAAAAAGCAGCGTTGGGACCTCTCAATGCTGCTTTTTAACCCTAACGCAAGACTCGTAATCTAGGTGAATGTGTTAGTGCAAAAAGGATATGTCCAAAACAATCAATTGGAGATTAAGTCCCAACTCCAAATAGCATAAGTGATCCCAGGGATTACTTCTCAGTGGAAATAAATGCTGCAGTTAAACTCCAAGAGGCCTATTTATCAAGCTGTCAACTTTGTTGCATTTGCCGGCACCAATACGCTCGCCTAACATCGCAAACGCGGACCTGAATACGCTCTCCATATTTATAAAAAAAAGCCAGCAAAAAGCCGCGCACCAAATACGGGGCGATGAGCAGCGGACTGTTGTTAACTAGCAGTCATCGATCTCGCTGCTATTTGGCTTTTTACCAACTTTATTTATACCCTGTCACTAAACACCGCCACTATACTAAAATGTTGAACCCCTATCCCGGACCTCACCGCAACTAAAGAAAAGTATTAACCCCTAATCCGCCTCTCCCGGACCCCACCGCAACTAAAGAAAAGTATTAACCCCTAATCCACCTCTCCCGGACCCCACAGCAACTAAATAAATGTATTAACCCCTATCCCGCCTCTCCCGGACCCCACCGCAACTAAATAAATGTATTAACCCCTATCCTGCCTCTCACGGACCCCACCGCAACTAAATAAAAGTATTAACCCTTAAACCCCTGGCCTCCCACATCACTACCACTAACTTAACCTATTAACCACTAAACCGCCAGCCCCCCCACATCGCCATAAACTAAATTAAGCTATTAACCCCTAAACCTAACAACCCGCTAACTTTACATTAAAATTACAACATCCCTAGCTTATAATAAATTAAAACTTACCTCTAGAATTAAATTAAACTATAGTAAACTATTAATTAACCTACCCTAACTATTAAACTAAAACTAAATTAAACTACCAATTACATTAACAATATTACATATTAAAAAACCCTAACCCTACTCAAATTATTTAAATCTACTATTAAAAATTACTAAATTACAAAAAAAAATAAACGCTAAGTTACAAAAAAAACAACACTGTTACAAATAAAAAACACACACCGAGATTACGAGTTTTGCGGTAACAGGGGTGCGTTGCTACTGAACATTTTTTTTTTCAACGCTCCCTTAAGACAACGCTGGTATTATGGGTTTTTTTAGACTTGGCGTTAGCCTCAAAAAAGTGAGCGGAGAGCAAAATTTAGCTCCACATCTCACTGTAATCCCAGCGCTGCTTATGGTAGCGGTGAGCTGGCTAAACGTGCTTGTGCTGAGCCAGATGAAATAAAACCTAACACCTGCAAAAAAGTAGCGTTCAGCTCCTAACGCAGCCCCATTGATTCCTATGGGGAAAGTAATTTTATGTCTACACCTAACACCCTAACATGAACCCCCGAGTCTAAACACCCCTAATCTTACACTTATTAACCCCTAATCTGCCGTCCCCAACATCATCGCCACCTACATTATATGTATTAACCCCTACTCTGCCGCTCCGGACACCGCCGCCACCTAGGGGAAGAGCCACGGCGTGCAGCAGCACTGATCCGGAACACCAAAGAGGCAAAGGTCATCCAATGAGGAGTAGACTATACCGGAGTGCCATAGCCAGGGAGATCAGCCCCAGAAACGAAAGGTACAAGAAAAAATAGGCAGGCACTACTCGGGGAGTAAAAAAGCAAAGTGTATTTTATTAATATTGTATGTACTTCCAAAAATGAATAAAGGAAGCCAAAAAGTCTCCAAAAGATACAAGCACACAGACAGAGGGACAGATGGCCTGACGCGTTTCGCGCCCCCTAGTGGCGCTTAATCATAGACTGAGATGTTAGCGGCTGGTCTGGCCTTATATACATATAAGTTAGCCCTTCCTTCACCAACAAAAAGTTAAAACATAAGATATACTTATTCATTGTAAGTGAATTATACCCAGAACAAAGTAAAGCAAAAAAGAGAGCATACAACACAAACCCCAAGATACAAAGCACAAAAATATTTTATATAAACCTATACACAGATTGAAACTATTAAGCTAATAGTATAAGGCATATGAATGAATATTACCTCCAAACAAATTTTAGTACAACCCATTGGCCCGCAAGTAAATATACAGAAAAGAAAAATTAATTATCGATAAAGAAGTTAATGTCACATTCCTTATTCATACCTATTGGTATTCTAGTATTTAATTTTAGAATCCAGTAAAGCTCTTTCTTATCTAGAATTTTATTTTTATTCCCACCCCTAGGAGGGAGTATAGCTCTGTCTATAATCTGTAGAGTCATATCTGCTATATGGCTAAAATGGTAATAATTAAAATGGTTGGCCACTGCTGAATCTACAAAGTAGTTTTTGACATCCCTAGTATGTTCTCCATATCTTGTTCTAGCCTCGCGTGACGTTTTGCCTACATACTGACTTTTACATAGATTACAGGTAAGTACACCACGTATGTGGTCTTACAATTGGCATAGAAATCAATCTGGTAAATACTATTGTCATATGTAGAAGTAAAGCTGTTTCCAATTTTTATATTAGCACAAGTTGTGCATTGCCTACCTCCACATTTAAAATTGCCTTTTTTAGACAGCCAACACGGAGTATTGTGATTTAATTTAGACCCAACCACACTAGGGGATAGTGATCTAGCTAAGGTTTTAGGTTTCCTGGAGACAAATCTAAATCTGTCAACAAGTGGCTTTAAAACAGTCGCCCATTAACAGATGTGTAGTCCAGGATATGGACTATACTGGTAAATTGTGAAGTATACTCTGTTGAAAATACAACAGAGTCATCAGACATGTTTACTCTAGGCTGATTTCTCTTATTAGACCTAAAATTTTGGATTTTTAAATTTTGTCTGCATTTGTCCAAGAGTATAGGATTATATCCTATTTTGACAAGTCTGTCCTTAAGCTCCAATGATTGTTGTTCAAAAATGATATCAGACTGCGTATTTCTACGGAGTCTGATAAATTGACCTCTGGGTATGGCTTTAATTAAATGACCTGGGTGTTGGGAGCTGGCATGTAGAATGGTGTTACCAGCAGTACTATTTCTATAAGTTTTAGTCATAATAGACCCATCAGTGATGCACAATCTAAGATCCAAGAAATTAATTTCCTTATCATTCATTTCACCTGTGAAACTTAAACCCATTTCATTAGTACTGAAATAGAGCAACAGGTCATGTAAAAATTTTGGATCCTTGTTATTGCGCACCACTAAGAGCAGATCGTCTATATACCTGACGAAGAGCTCTATCTGCTCTTGCCATGGATTGGTAGGGGAGTAAACGTACATTAGCTCCTACCAAACAACAAAAATATTGGCAAAAGCCGGGGCAAATTTTGCCCCCATGGCTGTTCCCCGTATTTGCAGATAGAACTCTTCGTCAAAGGTAAAAAAATTGTGAGTCAGCAAGAACCTCAATACATCACCTATATATAACCTGACCGAATTATCAAGACTGCATTCCTTATCCAGAAAAAAATCAACAGCCTTTATACCAAGATGCTGTGGGATACTGGTATAAAGGGATGTAATGTCTGCAGTAATCCAACAAAAGTCCTCTTGCCACCTGATAGTTATCCAATGTGGCTAAAAGATGTGATGTATCCTTCAAATAGCTCAATTGCATTGTAGCAATGGGCTGAAGGATACTATCCATCCATTCTCCCAGAGGTTCCAAGAGAGAACCAATACCTGCCACAATTGGTCTACCAGGTGGACAGGTGGCACTTTTGTGGATTTTCGGTACATGGTGGAATATAGGAGTTATAGGATAGTCAGGAATTAAGGATTCAAGATCCTTTGTGGTAAAAATGCCAAGCGAGACACCATCTTCAATTAGTTTCGTCATTTCCCTTTTAAAAGGTAAAGTGGGATTGCTAGGAAGTTTACGATAGACTGTAGAATCTGAGAGCTGCCTATAAGCTTCCTCCAGATAAAAAGGCTTATCCATTACTACAATGCTGCCGCCCTTATCCGAATCCCTAATAACAATATCTCTATTATCCTGTAGGGATTTAAGAGCTGCACGTTCAGTATGATTCAGGTTAAGGGCGGCAGCATTTCTGCGTTTTTTAGTTCCCACCTCCTGCTCAAGCTTAAATATGTCCTCTTGGACTGCCTTCTGGTAAGCATTAATCATTGGGCCCCTGTAGTTCACCGGATAAAATGAAGACCTATTCTTTTTAGGTGGGTGTAGTACATTTAATGGGACATCCCTATCATGGTCTTCATCAGGGTAAAAAAAAGGGCATCAAGAGTGACAACCGCAAAAGCATCTTGAAAATGAAGATGTGGATTACAATAAGTGTGTGCATTATCTGTCTTGATGTCCCTAACAGTAGCTGACTCATTTTCCTTCCCCATTTCTGGATCCCTATTAGTAAGTGCAAAAAAACGTTTCAAAGCTAATTTGCGAATTAGGCGGATTAGGGGCTAATACTTTTATTTAGTTGCGGTGGGGTCCGGGAGAGGTGTATTAGGGGTTAATACATTTTATTTAGGTTGCGGCGATGTCGGGGGTGGCAGATTAGGGGTGTTTAGACTCGGGGTTTATGTTAGGGTGTTAGGTGTAAACGTAACTGGTTTTCTACCATATAAATCAATGGGATATCTGGCAGCATCGAACATAAGCTTTTGGTGCTTTTAAACTCCCATTGATTGCTATGGCATCCACGGTGGTGGATTGAAAACCAGGTATGCTGGGCCAGAATAGCTGCAAGAGTACCGGTTAACTATTTGATAACTTTTTTAAAGTGTCAAATAGTGCCGAATGTGTATTCAGAACATCTGTAATGACGTAAGCATCGATCTGTGTCGAATTGAGACCGGCGAATCTGTAGGCTTTGATAACTAGGTCGAATCAAGCTCGCCACAATTACGCTACGGTATTCCGGTGTATTTGCGGTTGACAGCTTGATAAAAAGGCCTCCAAGGGTTAACCTCAAATAAAACAGATCAATGCTGCCAATAGTGAAGTCCTGTGAGACTACAGGGTTAATTCACATGTAAGTTGTATACTCACATACTGCAGAGCTTCACATCAAGCTCTTGATATAAAAGCAATGGGAGACTCCAACAGGAGCAGATAGAAGTGAACTCAGATGAATGTTAAAACAATTTATTACAATGTGTGTTAAAATCACAGGGGTTTACAGAGAACAACCACAGCTAGAACATCTGAATATTGCACAGACTGTATATTGTAAACAATGTCTATGATTACGGTTTGCAGTTCAGAAGGTTGTTCTCCCGCTGGGATCCCGCTCCTGCTCTCCTCCTCCTGCAATTATCAGTACCTACCTCCAATCCCATCTCTCTCCTTCTCCTCCTCTAAAGTCCACTGTATTCGCCTGTTCTACCCCCTCTCCCTCAAAGTGGCAGTAATCTATCGCCCTCCTGGACAACTTTGCCGCCTGGCTTCCTCACTTTCTCTCTTCAAATATTCCAACCCTAATTCTTGGGGACTTTAACATTCCCATTAACAACCCATCTGCCCCTGCTGCCTCTAAACTTCTTTCACTCACATCCTCCTTCGGTCTCTCACAATCCACCCTATTCCCTACTCAGCGTGATGGATACTCCATCAACCTGGTATTTTCCTACCTCTGCTCTATATCTGACCTCACATGTCGTCCTTTTCCCATTTCAGACCATCACCTGGTCACCTATAATAGCAATGCAACAGCTAAACCCACTTCTCCATACCGCTCCCGCACCTGTAGAAATCTACATGCTGTGGATCCGCTCCAATTTTCAAAAATCAATCAAGATCTCCTCCCTCACACTTCCACTATAACCTGCCCTGATCTCACTACAGCCCACTAAAACAAAGCCCTCTCCTCTGCACTAGACACACTTGCCCCTCCCCAACTGTGCAAAAGATCACACCGTCAGTTACAGCCCTGGCACACTCAGCAAACACGCTATTTGCAAAAATGCTCCCGTACTGCTGAGCATGTCTGGAGGAAAACTCACTCTGAACCTGATTTCATACACTATACATTTATTCTTCGTTCATACACTTCTGCCCTTCACTTAGACAAGCAAACCTACTTCTCTTCTCTCATATCTACTCTTTCCTCAAACCCTAAACAACTCTTCTCCACTTTTAACTCTCTCCTCTACCCACCTGCTCCACCCCACCCCCCGTCTGTCTTTAGTACTCAAGACCTGGCAGACTGCTTTTTAAGCAACATCCCAACACCAACCTGCAATATCCCAACAACAGGCCCAGTTACTCCCTCTGCCACCCTCTGCATCTTCCATAAAGCCTCTGAGAATGAAGTTTCTTCCTTACTATCTTCCTCACGCCTCACTACCTGCCCACTGGACCCTATCCCTTCCCATCTAATACCCTCCCTGTCTTCCACCCTCACTCCTGCTCTTACTCACATCTTCAACCTATGTCTCTCTACCGGCTCATTCCCGTTTTCTTTTGAAAGCTACAGCCCCATATCACTGCTTTCACTAACATCAAAACTCCTTGAAAAACTAGCTTACAACCGCCTAATCCACTTCCTGTCCACCAACTACTTTCTTGATCCCCTGCAATCTGTATTCCACCCCAAACACTCAACTGAGACTGCCCTTACCAAGGTTACTAACAATCTTCTCTCTATATTGGCCACTACTCTATACCCATCATACTTGACCTCTCAGCTGCCTTCAACACAGTTGACCATCCCCTCTCCCTACAGACTCTTTGCTCTTTTGGCCTCTGTGACACTGCTCTTTCCTGGATTCACTTCTATCTTTCTCACAGGTCTTTTTCTGTGTCATTTGCCAGCAACTCCTCCTCTCCAATTTCTTTGTCTGTTGGAGTACCTTAAGGATTGGTTCTCCATTTATACTTCTTTGCTGGGTAAACTTATCAACAGTTATGACTTCAAATATCACCTCTATACTGATGACACCAAGATCTACCTCTTTACCCCTGCTCTCTCTCCCTCTGTCCTTTCTCATGTCAGCGACTGCTTATCTGGTATTTCTTCCTGGATGGCCTCTCACCACCTAAAGATTAACATGTCCAAGACTGAGCTCCTTCTTATCTCCCCCCTCAAGCTCTACGCTGACTTCTGACTTTTCTATCCCTGTTGACAGCATCACCATTTCCCCATTATCCAAAGTCCGCTGCCTCGGAATTACACTTGACTCTATCCTTCGTCCCGCATATCCAATCACTTTTTACATCCAATCACTTGACACAAATCTATCCTTTGTCCCCCATATCCAATCGCTTTCTACATCCTGCCGCAACCATCTACGCAATATTTCCAAGATTTGCCCTTTTCTGAGCGCTAACACAACAAAGCAAATAATCCACTCCCTTGTTATCTCCCGACTTGACTACTGCAATAACCTACTTACTGGCCTTCCTCTTTCCCGCCTCGCCCCCCTTCAATTCATCCTAAATGCCTCTGCCAGGCTGATCCACCTTTCCCGTCGCTCTGTATCTGCTGCACCTCTCTGCGAGTCCCTTCATTTGCTCCCCATTCACAGCAGAATTAAATTCAAAATTCTCAACCTTACATACAAAGCTCTCACCAACGCCGCTCCCCTCTACCTATCCTCTCTAATAAACAAGTATACTCCAGCCCGCCCACTAAGATCCAACAATGACCTGCTCCTTGCATCCGCTACTATCACCTCTTCTCATGCTAGACTGCAGGACTTCTGTCGTGCAGCACCTACCCTCTGGAACACTCTCCCTCGTGCTGTCAGGCTTTGCCCTAATCCTTCTTCCTTTAAATGCTCCCTGAAGACATTTCTGTTCAGAGAAGCCTACCACCCAACTCAATAATAAATTAATTTCACTTACCTAACAACATTTCCTTTATCTAACTCTGCATTGACATCTTTCTCAATCTTGAAGTCCTCACCTTCTGTTTCTCAACCTCCTACCCTTCTTGATTGTAAGTTCCCACGGAATAGGGCCCTCAATTCCTCCTGCATGTGTTTGTAATGATGTCCTGTCTCTTACAAGTTTTATATCATTGTTTTATTTAAATGAATTGTATCCATGGACAGTAGGTTATTGCAGTAGTCAAGTCGGGAAAGAGTGTTTTAAAGAGGGTGAGTAAACTGTTCACATTGTATGTCTGTTTTAAAACGGGGGTGATCCCGAAATGTCACAATTAAAAGAGTATTCTTTCAATTAAGACCCAGTGAGTGCCTTCTATTTTCTGCAAGTGTATTGTATCTCTATGCGCACCCTGGGCATAATAGGCAGTATTGGCCTTTACCTACTTCACCAGGAGTGCTTTTCCTTCCTCAAAGGGCAATGCCCATCAAATGCCCTTTTCAGGGCAATGGGTAGTTTAGGTTTTTTAGTGTTAGATTTTTTATTTGGGGGGTTTGGTTGGTGGGGTGTTTTACTGTTAGGGGGGACTTTGTGTATTTTGAATGTAAAAAAGCTGTTTATCTTGGGGCAATGCCCTGCAAAAAGCCCTTTTAAGTGCTACTGGTAGTTTATTCTTAGAGTAGGGGGTGTTTTTATTTTGGGGGGGGGGGGATTTTCATAGGGATTAGGTATAATTTTTTAAAATTTGATAATTTTGTTTTTTATTTTCTGTAATCATAGATTTTTGTATGTTCTGTAATTGTAGCTTAAAGGGACAGTCTACACCAGAATTTTAATTTTTAATAGACTGTCCCTTTAATTTATACTTAGTTTATTTTTTATTTTTAAAGTAGTGTTAGGTTTTTTTATTTTAACAGTAACTTTAGTATTTTGTAATTTGGGATCATTTAGGGGGTGTTAGGTTAGGGGGCTTAATAATTCAGTTATTTATTTGTGTTGTGGGCTATGGTGGATTAGGGGTTAATACTTTGATAGGTAGTTTGCTTTGTTTGCTTTGGCAGTTTAGGGGTTAATACTTTAATAGGTAGTTTGCGTTGTGGGCTTTGGCAGTTTAGGGGTTAAAACTTTAATAGGTAGTTTGCGTTGTGGGCTTTGCCGATTTAGGGGTTAATACTTTAATAGGTAGTTTGTGTTGTGGGTTAATGGCTGTTTAGGGGTTAATTCTTTGATAGGTAGTTTGCGTTGTGGGCTTTGGCAGTTTAGGGGTTAATACTTTAATAGGTAGTTTGCGTTGTGGGCTTTGGTGGTTTAGGGGTTAATACTTTAATAGGTAGTTTGCGTTGTGGGCTTTGGCGGTTTAGGGGTTAATACTTTGATAGGTTTATTGCGTTGTGGGCTTTGGCGGGTTAGGGGTTACTACTTTAATAGGTAGTTTGCGATGTTGGGGTTGGCGGATTTAGGGGTTAATTTTTTAGTTATTACTTGCGGTGGGGGTTTGATGGCGGATATAGGGGTTAGTGGTTTAATTAAGTTTAAATAGTTTAATTGCGTTGTGGGAGGGGGTCGGTTTAGGGGTTAATACTTTTATTAGTTCCGATGTGGGTTTGATGGCGGATATAGGGGTTTTACATGTCGGGCTTATTTTTGGGAGGCGTATTACACTTTTTTATGGGAGATTTGATATTTTTTTTAACTTTTCTTAGGCGCCGATAGTTTCTAAAATGGCGTAAGTCACTGGCGACTCCAGAAATTTGTATTTACGCTCATTTCTGGACATCACTAGTTTACCCGACTTACAGCACTTTATGATTTGCCGGCGCCGTATATATGTAATAGCCCGATGTGCGAGGTGAAATTACGGGAGGCACGGGTTGCAGCGCTTGCGCTGAAGCCTGCGCCGTTTATATAATCTCGCCCCTAATTCTGCATGGCTCTTACCTGTCTGAATACCACAGAAGAAAATTCATACCCCGGGACATTCAGGGTAAGAAACACCCCTACCATAGGGAGGAAGAACCCCAGTTTTTGCACCAAGTGGTGCAACATTTTAAATAAGTGCTCACTGGATTTGGTGTTCTTGGTGGTTGAGGAAGTGACCAGACTTCTGGAAATAAACTGAATTGATGTAAAAAAGCATGAAGATTTATATCTATGTACATTAGAAGCTAAGAAAGAAAAGGACTGGATCAGTAAAATGCAGGAGGAAGTAAAGAAGTACGAAAATGAGCTCATTACATTTAAAAATAGAAAATTTGAAGATGTGACGAGCGACTATAAGAACAAAAGTGTAAATAGATGGCAACTAAGCCCAGAGGAACTTATGCAGTATCGCACCAACAGACCATGGAGACAAAGATACTACAGGAATAGACCAATAGGTACTGTTGATAGCTCAGGGAACAGCTCAAACTCGGAAAATACAAACATGCCCGTATCCTTACAAACTAACAATATGAGTGGAATGATTACTCATTAAAAAAAGGAGGAAGGAAGAGGACCCATACCAGGAGAGGGGGGGTACAAACAGGCCCCCAAGACCTCCAAGGAGGGGGAGCAGGATGAGAACCGTATTATCAATTTGAGCGAACATGTCCTAACTACAGATGAAATGATGGTTTTAAACAAAGGATTATCCTTCATTCCAACTAAGTCAGATGATTTTGATATTTACATACATATTCAGAAATTCACCAGAAATCTAAGACTCAACAATTTTTTTCAAGAAGGAGAGCAGAGAGGGGAATGCAACGCATTCAGAGGAAAAAGTACCTTTGACCCCCAGAGCAGCAATGCATCCATTTAAACGTTTTTACGCCTTATGCTCCAGGAGGCTAAACATACCAACAGATGTATTGTAGGCTACAGGAATAATCTCTAAGGTGAAAGGGAGGAATTGAAAACCTTACAGAGCGACAATAATATTGTTCTGAGAGAGGTGGACAAGGGGGCGCAATTGTCCTGCTTAATTATAAAGACTATCGGGAGGAGATAATGAGACAACTGGGAGATCAAACCACCTATAAACCGTGTGTCTAGAGGTGTGGATACAATGCACTAACCAGAGCATCAGTGTGGGAGGGATGTAAGTAGTCCTGTCACGCCAGCTGCTGTCAGTCAATGAGCCAGAGGTATCTGATAGGTCAGGGGGGCGCGCCTCTATGTGGTTAGCAATAGGGGGAAAGATATATACTGTTCAAACAATAAACTCCATAGTGAAACAGTGTCAGTGCAACAGGCTGCAATCAATGGGATAGATATACAGTTGCAGTGAATAGTCATTAGGAAAATGTAATATGTATATCTATCCTATAATAGGCCAAGTGTGTTAGTCCGAAACTGTCATGCGCAGTAGAGACTGTGCGAGGACAAACACACCTGGCCTTCAACAAACTGACCTGTCCACTGCAAGAACTGTAGGTATGACGGGGACAGTGTCTGATGTGACAGGGGTGGGGCTGGGCGTGACAGGGAAAGGGTCGGGCATGATGGGGTCGGGCGTGATGGGGCAGGGCCAGGTGGGAGTGGCCATGGCCATGAGAAAGAGAGAGCAAAAGAGAGGGGGGGGAGAGAGAAAAAAAAGGAGAGAGAGAGCAAAAGAGGAGAGAGGGAGCAAAAGAGAGGAGAGAGGGAGCAAAAGAGAGGAGAGAGGGAGCAAAAGAGGGGGGAGAGAGAGCAAAAGAGAAGGGAGAGAGAGCAAAAGAGAGGAGAGAGGGAGCAAAAGAGAGGAGAGAGAAAGCAAAAGAGGGGGGAGAGAGAGCAAAAGAGAAGGGAGAGAGAGCAAAAGAGAGGAGAGAGGGAGCAAAAGAGAGGGGGGAGAGAGCAAAAGAGGGGGAGAGAGAGCAAAAGAGAGGGGGGAGAGTGAGAGCAAAAGAGAGAGATGAGAGAGAGAGCAAAAGAGAGGGGAGGGAGAGAAAGCAAAAGAAAGGGGGAGAGAGAGAGAGCAAAAGAGAGGGGGAGAGAGAGTAAAAGATGGGGGGAGAAAGAGCAAAAGAGAGGGGGAGAGCACAAAAGAGAAGGGGAGAGAGAGAGCGCAAAAGAGAGAGGGAGAGAGAGTGCAAAAGAGAGGGGCGAGAGAGAGCACAAAAGAGAGGGGGGAGAGAGAGAGTGCAAAAGAGAGGGGGAGAGAGAGAAAGAGAGGGGGAGAGAGAGCAAGAGAGGGGGAGAGAGAGAACAAAAGAGAGGGGGAGAGCAAGCAAAAGAGAGGGGGGAGAATGAGAAAGAGAGAACAAAAGAGGGGGGGAGAGAGAGAGCAAAAGATAGGGGGGAGAGAGAAAGCTCAAAAGAGAGGGGGAGAGAGTGCAAAAGAGGGGGAGAGAGAGAGTGCAAAAGAGAGGGGGAGAGAGAGGGAGCAAAAGAGAGGGGGAGAGAAAGCAAGAGAGGGAGGGAGAGAGAGAGAGAGCAAACAAGGGGGGGAAGAGAGAGCGAAAGAGATGGGGGAGAGAGAGCAAAGGGAGGGTGGAGAGAGAGAGCAAAAGAGAGGGGGAGAGAGAGAACAAAAGAGAGGGGGAGAGAGAGAGCAAAAGAGGAGAGAGAGCAAGGGGCGGGACCGCTGTACTGCAAAAAATGGCCCGTGTAAACGGCTTTTAGGGCTAGTATATATATATATATGTGTGTGTTAAAGCCCTTACATCCCTTTATTTTTTGTCAAAGACCTTATGGCCTCTAGTTATCAACGTGTCTACTTACCTGCCTTCGCCGGCCCCAATACGCCCGCCTAAGCTCGCCTACCATCGCCGCAGCTCGCCAAAGCTATCAATAAAGCTGTCAAAAAGCCGCGCACCAAGTACGGGGCGATGAGCAGCGGACTGTGATAGTTATCGCTCATCCGATCTCGCTGCTCTTCGGCTTTTTCCCAGCTTTATTGCTAGCCTGTCACTAAGCACCCACACTAAACTACACTGTTCTACCCCCTATACAGGCGCCCCCGGAGCCCCCCGCAACTAAATAAAGTTAGTTTCCCCTAAACCGCCGCTCCCGGACACCGCCGCAACTATAATAAATGTATTAAACCCTAAACCGCCGCTCCCGGAGGCCACCGCCACCTACATTATACCTAGTAACCCCTATCCTGCCCCCCCTATACCGCCGCCACCTATAATAAATTTATTAACCCCTATCCTGCCGATCCCGGACCCCGCCGCAACTAAATAAATTGTTTAACCCCTAAACCACGGCACCCGGACCACGCCGCCACCTATATTAAACTTATTAACCCCTAATCTGCCCTCCCTACACCATCGCCACCTCTAATAAATTTATTAACCCCTATCCTGCCCCCCCCACACTGCCACAACCTATAATACATTTATTAACCCCTATCCTACCCCCCTACACCACCGCCAATATAATAAAATTATTAACCCCTAAACCTAACACCCCCCTAACTTAAATATTAATTAAATAAATCTAAATAAATATTACTCTTATTAACTAATCCTATTTAAAACTAAATTTTACCTTTAAAATAAACCCTAATATAGCTACAATATAACTAATAATTATATTGTAGCTATTTTAGGATTTATTTTTATTTTACAGGCAACTTTCAATTTATTTTAACTAGGTACAAAAGTTATTAAATAGTTATTAACTATTTAATACCTACCTAGTTAAAATAAAGAGAAAATTACCTGTAAAATAAAAACTAACCTAAGTTACAATTACACCTAACACTACACTATCAATAAATTATTCCTATTTAAAACTAAATACTTACCTGTAAAATAAACCCTAGCGGCTAGATTTAGAGTTCTGCGGCCAAAGGGGTGCGTTAGCTACGCGTGCTTTTTTCCCCCGCACCTTTTAAATACCGCTGGTATTTAGAGTTCACAGAAGGGCTGCGTTAGGCTCCAAAAAAGGGAGCGTAGAGCATATTTACCGCCACTGCAACTCTAAATACCAGCTTTGCTTACGGACGCGGCCAGCTTAAAAAACGTGCTCGTGCACGATTCCCCCATAGAAAACAATGGGGCAATTTGAGTTGAAAAAAAACCTAACACCTGCAAAAAAGCAGCGTTCAGCTCCTAACGCAGCCCCATTGTTTTCTATGGGGAAACACTTCCTACGTCTGCACCTAACACTCTAACATGTACCCCGAGTCTAAACACCCCTAACCTTACACCTATTAACCCCTAATCTGCTGCCCCCACTATCGCTGACCCCTGCATATTATTAACCCCTAATCTGCCGCTCCGTGCACAGCCGCAACCTACATTATACCTATGTACCCCTAATCTGCTGCCCTTAACACTGCCGACCCCTATATTATATTTATTAACCCCTAATCTGCCCCCCACAACGTCGCCGCCAGCTACCTACAATAATTAACCCCTAATCTGCCGAGCGGATCTCGCCGCTGCTCTAATAAATGGATTAACCCCTAAAGCTAAGTCTAACCCTAACACTAACACCCCCCTAAGTTAAATATAATTTAAATCTAACGAAATAAATTAACTCTTATTAAATAAATGTTTCCTATTTAAAGCTAAATACTTACCTGTAAAATAAACCCTAATATAGCTACAATATAAATTATAATTATATTGTAGCTATTTTAGGATTAATATTTATTTTACAGGCAACTTTGTAATTATTTTAACCAGGTACAATAGCTAGTAAATAGTTAATAACTATTTAATAGCTAAAATAGTTAAAATAATTACAAAATTACCTGTAAATAAATCCTAACCTAAGTTACAATTAAACCTAACACTACACTATCAATAAATTAATTAAATAAACTACCTACAATTACCTACAATTAAACCTAACACTACACTATCAATAAATTAATTAAATACAATACCTACAAATAAATACAATTAAATAAACTAACTAAAGTACAAAAAATAAAAAGAACTAAGTTACAAAAAAATAAAAAAATATTTACAAACATTAGAAAAATATTACAACAATTTAAAACTAATTACACCTACTCTAAGCCCCCTAATAAAATAACAAAGACCCCCAAAATAAAAAAAATGCCCTACCCTATTCTAAATTAAAAAAGTTCAAAGCTCTTTTACCTTACCAGCCCTGAAAAGGGCCATTTGCGGGGCATGCCCCAAATAATTCAGCTCTTTTGCCTGTAAAAAAAAAATAAAAATACCCCCCCCCCAACATTATAACCCACCACCCACATACCCCTAATCTAACCCAAACCCCCCTTAAATAAACCTAACACTAAGCCCCTGAAGATCTTCCTACCTTATCTTCACCATGCCAGGTTCACCGTTCCATCCTCCGAAGTCTTGATCCAAGCCTCCGAGGTCTTCATCCAAGCCCAAGCTGGGGCTGGCGATCCATAATCCGGCTGAAGTCTTCTATCAAGCAGCGGCTGAAGAGGTCCAGAAGAGGCTCCAAAGTCTTCATCCTATCCGGGAAGAAGAGGAGATCCGGACCGGCAACCATCTTGATCCAAGCGGCATCTTCTATCTTCATCCGATGACGAACGGCTCCATCTTGAAGACCTTCAGCGCGGATCCATCTTCTTCTTCCGACGTCCAACTGAAGAATGAAGGTTCCTTTAAGGGACGTCATCCAAGATGGCGTCCCTCGAATTCCGATTGGCTGATAGGATTCTATCAGCCAATCGGAATTAAGGTAGGAAAATTCTGATTGGCTGATGGAATCAGCCAATCAGATTCAAGTTCAATCCGATTGGCTGATTGGATCAGCCAATCAGATTGAGCTTGCATTCTATTGGCTGATCGGAACAGCCAATAGAATGCAAGCTGAACCTGATTGGCTGATTCCATCAGCCAATCAGAATTTTCCTACCTTAATTCCGATTGGCTGATAGAATCCTATCAGCCAATCGGAATTCGAGGGACGCCATCTTGGATGACGTCCCTTAAAGGAACCTTCATTCTTCAGTTGGACGTCGGAAGAAGAAGATGGATCCGCACTGAAGGTCTTCAAGATGGAGCCGTTCGTCATCGGATGAAGATAGAAGATGCCGCTTGGATCAAGATGGTTGCCGGTCCGGATCTCCTCTTCTTCCTGGATAGGATGAAGACTTTGGAGCCTCTTCTGGACCTCTTCAGCCGCTGCTTGATAGAAGACTTCATCCGGATTATGGATCGCCAGCCCCAGCTTGGGCTTGGATGAAGACTTCGGAGGCTTGGATCAAGACTTCGGAGGACGGATCGGTGAACCTGGCATGGTGAAGATAAGGTAGGAAGATCTTCAGGGGCTTAGTGTTAGGTTTATTTAAGGGGGGTTTGGGTTAGATTAGGGGTATGTGGGTGGTGGGTTGTAATGTTGGGGGGGGGTATTGTATGTTTTTTTTTACATTCAAAAAAGCTGAATTATTTGGGGCATGCCCCGCAAATGGCCCTTTTCAGGGCTGGTAAGGTAAAAGAGCTTTGAACTTTTTAAATTTAGAATAGGGTAGGGCATTTTTTTATTTTGGGGGTCTTTGTTATTTTATTAGGGGGTTTAGAGTAGGTGTAATTAGTTTGAAATTGTTGTAATATTTTTATAAGGTTTGTAAATATTTTTTTATTTTTTGTAACTTAGTTCTTTTTTATTTTTTGTACTTTAGTTAGTTTATTTAATTGTATTTATTTGTAGGTATTGTATTTAATTAATTTATTGATAGTGTAGTGTTAGGTTTAATTGTAGGTAATTGTAGGTAGTTTATTTAATTAATTTATTGATAGTGTAGTGTTAGGTTTAATTGTAACTTAGGTTAGGATTTATTTTACAGGTAATTTTGTAATTATTTTCACTATTTTAGCTATTAAATAGTTATTAACTATTTAATAGCTATTGTACCTGGTTAAAATAATTACAAAGTTGCCTGTAAAATAAATATTAATCCTAAAATAGCTACAATATAATTATAATTTATATTGTAGCTATATTAGGGTTTATTTTACAGGTAAATATTTAGCTTTAAATAGGAATAATTTATTTAATAAGAGTTAATTTATTTTGTTAGATTTAAATTATATTTAATTTAGGGGGGTGTTAGTGTTAGGGTTAGACTTAGCTTTAGGGGTTAATCCATTTATTAGAGTAGCGGCGAGATCCGCTCGGCAGATTAGGGGTTAATTATTGTAGGTAGCTGGCGGCGATGTTGTGGGGGGCAGATTAGGGGTTAATAAATATAATATAGGGGTCGGCTGTGTTAGGGGCAGCAGATTAGGGGTACATAGGTATAATGTATGTTGCGGCGGTGTACGGAGCGGCAGATTAGGGGTTAAAAAAATATGCAGGTGTCAGCGATAGCGGGGGCGGCAGATTAGGGGTTAATAAATATTATGTAGGGGTCGGCGGTATTAGGGGCAGCAGATTAGGGGTACATAGGGATAATGGAAGTGGCGGCGGTGTACGGAGCGGCAGATTAGGGGTTAAAAAAATTTAATAGAATGGCGGCGATGTGGTGGGGGCCTCGGTTTAGGGGTACATAGGTAGTTTATGGGTGTTAGTGTACTTTAGAGCACAGTAGTTAAGAGCTTTATGAACCGGTGTTAGCCCAGAAAGCTCTTAACTACTGACTTTTTTCTGCGGCTGGAGTTTTGTCGTTAGATTTCTAACGCTCACTTCAGCCACGACTCTAAATACTGGCGTTAGAAAGATCCCATTGAAAAGATAGGATACGCAAATGGCGTAGGGGGATCTGCGGTATGGAAAAGTCGCGGCTGCAAAGTGAGCGTTAGACCCTTTCCTGACTGACTCCAAATACCAGCGGGCGGTAAAAACCAGCGTTAGGAGCCTCTAACGCTGGTTTTGACGGCTACCACCCAACTCTAAATCTAGCCGTAAGATAGCTACAATGTACTTAATAATTACATTGTAGCTATTTTAGGATTTATATTTATTTTACAGGTAACTTTGTATTTATTTTAGCTAGTTAGAATAGTTATTAAATAGTTATTAACTATTAAATAACTACCTAGCTAAAAGAAATACAAAATTACCTGTAAAATAAATCCTAACCTAAGTTACAATTAAACCTTACACTACACTATCATTAAATTAATTAAATAAATTACCTACAAATAACTATAATTAAATACAATTAAATAAACTAACTAAAGTACAAAAAATTAAAAAAGCTAAGTTACAAAAATAAACAAATAAGTTACAAAAAATAAGTTACAAACATTTAAAAAATATTACAACAATTTTAAGCTACTTACACCTAATCTAAGCCCCCTAATAAAATAACAAAGCCCCCCAAAATAAAAAAAATACCCTACCCTATTCTACATTAAAAAGTTAACAGCTCTATTACCTTACCAGCCCTTAAAAGGGCCTTTTGCGGGGCATGCCCCAAAGAAAACAGCTCTTTTGCCTGTAAAAGAAAAATACAACCCCCCAACATTAAAACCCACCACCCACATACCCCAACTCTAACCCAAACCCCCCTTAAATAAACGTAACACTACCCCCCTGAAGCCGTCTTCAGCCAGCTGACCACAGATGGAACAGAAGAGGAGATCCGCAGCGGCAGAAGTCATCATCCAAGGGGCGCTGAAGAAGTCTTCCATCCGATTGAAGTCATCATCCAGGCGACGTCTTCAATCTTCATCCATCCGGAGCGGAGCCATCTTCAGACGAGCCGACGCGGAGCTATCCTCTTCTACCAACGGACTAACGACGAATGACGGTTCCTTTAAGTGACGTCATCCAAGATGGCATCTCTCGAATTCCGATTGGCTGATAGGATTCTATCAGCCAATCGGAATTAAGGTAGGAAAAATCTGATTGGCTGATGGAATCAGCCAATCAGATTGAAGTTCAATCCGATTGGCTGATCCAATCAGCCAATCAGATTGAGCTCGCATTCTATTGGCTGATCGGAACAGCCAATAGAATGCAAGCTCAATCTGATTGGCTGATTAAATCAGCCAATCAGATTTTTCCTACCTTAATTCCGATTGGCTGATAGAATCCTATCAGCCAATCGGAATTCGAGGGATGCCATCTTGGATGACATCACTTAAAGGAACCGTCATTCGTCGTTAGTCCGTCGGTAGAAGAGGATGGCTCCGCGTCGGCTCGTCTGAAGATGGCTCCGCTCCGGACGGATGAAGATTGAAGACGCAGCCTGGATGATGACTTCAATCGGATGGAAGACTTCTTCAGCGCCCCTTGGATGATGACTTCTGCCGCTGCGGATCTCCTCTTCTGTTCCATCGGTGGTCGGCTGGCTGAAGACGGCTAAAGGTAGGATGATCTTCAGGGGGGTAGTGTTAGGTTTATTTAATGGGGTTTGGGTTAGAGTAGGGGTATGTGGGTGGTGGGTTTTAATGTTGGGGGGGTTGTATTTTTATTTTACAGGCAAAAGAGCTGTTTTCTTTGGGGCATGCCCCGCAAAAGGCCCTTTTAAGGGCTGGTAAGGTAATAGAGCTGTTACCTTTTTAATGTAGAATAGGGTAGGGCATTTTTTATTTTGGGGGGCTTTGTTTTTTTATTAGGGGGCTTAGATTAGGTGTAAGTAGCTTAAATTGTTGTAATATTTTTGAAATGTTTGTAACTTATTTTTTTTATTTTTTGTAACTTAGCTTTTTTATTTTTTGTACTTTAGTTAGTTTATTTAATTGTATTTAATTGTAGTTATTTGTAGGTAATTTATTTAATTTATTTAATGATAGTGTAGTGTTAGGTTTAATTGTAACTTAGGTTAGGATATATTTTACAGGTAATTTTGTATTTCTTTTAGCTAGGTAGTTATTAAATAGTTAATAACTATTTATTAAATATTCTAACTAGCTAAAATAAATACAAAGTTACCTGTAAAATAAATATAAATCCTAAAATAGCTACAATGTAATTATTAATTACATTGTAGCTATCTTAGGGTTTATTTTACAGGTAAGTATTTAGGTTTAAATAGGAATAATTTATTTAAGTATAGTGTAGTGTTAGGTGTAATTGTAACTTAGGTTAGTTTTTATTTTACAGGTAATTTTCTCTTTATTTTAACTAGGTAGGTATTAAATAGTTAATAACTATTTAATAACTTTTGTACCTAGTTAAAATAAATTCAAAGTTGCCCGTAAAATAAAAATAAATCCTAAAATAGCTACAATATAATTATTATTTATATTGTAGCTATATTAGGGTTTATTTTAAAGGTAAGTATTTAGTTTTAAATAGGATTAATTTAGTTAATAAGAGTAATATTTATTTAGATTTATTTAATTAATATTTAAGTTAGGGGGTGTTAGGGTTAGGGTTAGACTTAGGTTTATGGGTTAATAATTTCATTATAGTGGTGGCGGTGTAGGGGGGGCAGGATAGGGGTTAATAGGTATTATGTAGGTGGCGGCGGGGTCCGGAAGCAGCGGTTTAAGGGTTAACATATTTATTATAGTGGCGGCAGGGTCCGGGAGCGGCGGTTTAGGGGTTAATCAGTTTATTATAGTGGCGGTGGGCTCCGGGAGTGGCGGTTTAGGGGGTAATACATTTATTTAGTTGCGGCGGTGTAGGGGGGGCAGATTAGGGGTGTTTAGGCTCGGGTACATGTTAGGGTGTTAGGTGCAGACATCTCCCATAGAAATCAATGGGATGTCGGGCAGCAGCGAACATGAACTTTCGCTATGGTCAGACTCCCATTGATTCCTATGGGATCCGCCGCCTCCAGGGCGGCGGGTTGAAAACCAGGTACGCTGGGCCGGAAAAATGCAGAGCGTACCTGCTAGTTTTTTGATAACTAGCAAAAGTAGTCAGATTCTGGAGTGACCTAAGAATTGATCTGTGTCGGACTGAGTCCGACGGATCGAAGCTTACGTCACTAAATTCTACTTTTGCCGGTCTCTAGCCTTTGATAACTAAGGCGAATCAGCCTTGCCACAAATACGCTGCGGAATTCCAGCGTATTTGAGGTTGACGGCTTGATAACTAGAGGCCTATACCTTATATCTTTGAGCACTTTTTAAAAAAAAAAAAAAATTATGAATAATTTGTTATCAGATATCGTAACTGACCTTTTAAATGTATTTTTGTTGTGTTTAGTGTAACTTTTATTCAACTCACTATCCTTTGCACAAGCTTTCTAACCTGGCGAGCATAAATCACGATTGCGCTCTTCTGTTTTCTTTTAACTTGTAATAGGAGCAATCTTTTACTTGTGCACAAGGCAAAAAAAACTATATCACCACTTGTAATCTGGCCTTTAATAGGTGAACTGAATTGATCTAAAGAGTTCATGCACGTATATTGTTCTGGAAATTTAAAACAGAGACACATCACTAAATGTTTCTAAAATTTGTTTCCTTTGTATGAAAGGGACAGTCAACACCAGAATTGTTGTTGTTTAAAAAGATAGATAATCCCTTTATTACCCATTCCCCAGTTTTGCATAACCAACACAGTTATATAAATATACTTTTTACCTCTGTGATAACCTTGTATCCAAGCCTCTGCATTCTGCCCCCTTATCTCAGTTCTTTTGACAGACTTGCATTTTAGCCAATCAGTGCTCACTCCTCAGAAAATTCACGTTTGTGAGCTCAATGTTATCTATATGAAACACATGAACTATTCCCTCTAGTGGTGAAAAACCATTGAGATTAGGGGTGGCCTTCAAGGTCTAAGAAATTAGCATATGTTCCTCTTAGGTTTAGCTTTCAACTAAGAATACCAAGAGAACAAAGCAAAATTATTGATAAAAGTAAATTGGAAAGTTGTTTAAAATTGCATGCCCTATTTTAATCATGAAAGTTATTTTTGGACTTCACTGTCCCTTTAATTCTTCATTTATTGTAATCTCCCCTAGGACTGGTTCCCATTGTGGTTCTCACATTTAAATCACAAGGAAAACTGACTGAAGTTGAGGCAACATTTAGAAACATGGGAATCGATAACATATTCAAACTGGAGAACTTCACCCAGACCGACTGCCTGAAAATCCGATCCAGACACGAGGAAGTTCTAAAATTCCTCTGTGAGGTTCTAAAGGACGTGAAATATCGTATGCGAGATAAGAGGAATCCTGTAGAGGAGAGAGCTGAGCGCAAGAAATTTGTTCTGACGTTTACTCATAAAACCGATGTGAAAGCAGTAAGAAAGTGAGATAGTCATTCAAGTAACTGAGATGGTCGCACATCTTAAGTGAGGAACGGACATGAACTAATTATTTCAGTTGAGACAGTAACATAAAGGTTTCTCTTGCAGTATCCAGTAAAGATCTTGTACTAATGAAAGTGTTAATTGTACCTGGTGTTTTAAGAGTTAATGTTTTATTTTCTATATTTTATGAGCTACTTAATAAACAAATAAAACCAGATTCTGCTCATGTTATTTCTAACACACGTGTGAATATTAATCATTGGCATCAGTGACTGAAACGAATAACATCTTCTCAAATGATTATTCAGTGGTTGATCCCAACATCAGTTCAGCTTTATTCATTGAGTAATAGCAACAGGAGGATCCAACTCATTTTATCACTGACATCTATTTATATATCCTCATTATACCCTTTGTATCACCCTTCTCACATTAAGAGCTCGATTTATCAAGCCCTTCTCCTCACTTCAACTGCAGGTTCACAAGATAACCTGCAGTCAGGATTTATCAAGCAGCGGTCATTTAACCAGGGAGATTGACAGTTCCTGCAGGGGGTGGTGTTGCAGATAAATGTAAAATGGCGCTTGCAATGTTAAATTCGAGCAGGGAATTGCTGCCGCCAGAGGAGAGAGACGGACAGGGGCGAATATGTTCGGCCTTTCCATCCCTGATTGATAAATCGAGCCCTAAGTGCATTTTTATCTGTCTCTGTATCTGCCTCTGAAGGGCTTTATTACAGTCAAAAACAAATAGGCAAACAAGATCATCTGATAGATAGATAATGGATGGATAGATAGATAGATAGATAGAGACAGACAGACAGACAGAGATAGATAGATGATAGATAGATAATAGATGGATAGATAGACTGACTGACAGATAGGTATATAGAAGATAGATAGACTGACTGACAGATAGGTATATAGAAGATAGATAGATAGACAGATAGATAGATAGATTGATAAGTAGATAGATTGACAAACATACATAGATGATAGATAGATGATAAATAGATAGACAGACAAGACAGACAGACAGACATATATATAAACAGATAGATAGATGATTGATTGATAGATGGATAGATAGATCAATAGATAAACTGACAGGTACATAGATGATAGATAGATAGGAAGATAAAGACAGACAGATATATATGATTGATAAATAATAAATGGATAGATAGATAGGTAGATGATAGATACAGACAGACAGAGATAGATGATAGATATGTAGATAGATACAGACAGAGATAGATGATAGATAGATAATAGATGGATGGATAGATAAATAAAGACATAAAGACAGACAGAGATAGATGATAGGCAGATAATAGATGGATGGAGGGATAGATAGACAGGCAGATAGATAGACTGACAGATAGGTATATAGATGATAGATAGACAGACTGATAGATAGGTAGATTGACTGACAGGTACATAGATGATATATAGATTTATAGATACATAGATGATAAATAGACAGATAGATGATAAATAGATACACACAAGACAGACAGATACATATACAGATAGATAGATGATTGATAGATGGATAGATCAATAGATAAACTGACAGGTACATCGATGATAGATAGATAGATAAAGACAGACAGACAGACTGACAGAGATAGATGATTGATAAATAATAGATGGCTAGATAGATAAATAAAGACAGACAGAGATATATTATTGATAGATAGATAGACAGATAGGTACATAGATATATAGATAGACAGATAGATAGATATGTACATAGATGATAGATAGATAGATAGACAGACAGACAAGGCAGACAGGTATGTAGATGGTAGATAGATATATGGATAGATAGATTTATGGATAGATAGATAGATAGATATATGGATAGATAGATAGATAAAGACAGACAAAGATAGAAGATAGATAATAGATGGATAGATATATAGATAGATGATAGATAGACAGAAAAATACAGACATATAGATGATAGATAGATATATGGATATATAGATAGATAAAGACAGACAAAGATAGAAGATAGATAATAGATGGATAGATATATAGATAGATAGATGATAGATAGACTGATAAAGACAGACATATAGATGATAGATAGATAATAGATGAATAAATAGACTGACAGATAGATACATAGATGATAGATATATAGATAGATAAACAGATAGATAGGTACATAGATTATAGCTAGATAGATAGATACCTAGACAGACAGACAGATAGAGATAGATGATAGATAGATAGATAAAGACAGGCAGAGATAGATAGATAAATAAATAGACTGATAGGGACATAGATGATAGGTAGATAGATAGACAGACAGACAGATAGATAGATAAAGACAGATAGAGATAGATGCTTGATAGATAGATAAAGACAGGCAGAGATAGATGATAGATAGATAAAGACAGACAGACAGAGATAGATGATAGTTAGATAATAGATGGATAAATAGATGAATGGATAGGTAGATGGATAGATAGACTGACAGATAGGTACATAGATGATAGATACATATATGATAAATAGATAGACTTGAAAGACAGATAGGTACATAGACAGACATAGATGATAGATAGATAGAGACAGACAGAGATAGATGATAGATAGACTGACAGATAGGTACATAGGTGATCGATAGATAGACAGACAGACAGACATATAGATAGATAAAGACAGACAGCAATAGATGATAGATAGCTAGATAAAGACAGACAGAGATAGATGATACATAGAAAAAGACAGATGGAAATTGATGATAGAGATAGATAAAGACAGACAGAGATAGATCATAGATAGATAAAGATAGACAGAGATAGATGATAAAGACACACAGAGATAGATGATAGATAAAGCCAGACAGAGATAGATCATAGATAGATAGATAGATATATGATAGATAGGTACATAGACAGACAGACAGATAAAGACAGAGATAGATGATAGATAGATAGATAGATAAAGACAGGCAGAGATAGATAGATAAATAGACTGACAGATAGGTACATAGATGATAGGTAGATAGACAGACAGACAGACATATAGATAGATAGCTAGATAGATAAAGACAGACAGAGATAGATGATAGATAGATAAAGACAGATAGAGAAAAATGATTTATATATAGATAAAGACATACAGAGATAGATGATAGATAGATAGATAGATAAAGACAGACAGAGATAGATAATAGATAAATACAGACAGATAGATGATAGATAGATAGATGATAGATAGATAGATAAAGACATACAGAGATAAATGATAGATAGACTGACAGATAGGTACACAGATGATAGCTAGATAGATACATAGCTGATAAATAGACATATTGATAGAAAGATGAATAGATCAATAGATAAACTGACAGATAGGTACATAGATGATAGATAGATAGATAAAGACAGACAGAGATAGAAGATAGATAGATAGATAATAGATGGATGGATAGATAGATAGCTAGATAGACTGACAGATAGGTACATAGATGATAGATAGATAGATAGATAGATAGATAAAGACAGACAGAGATAGATGTATAGATAGATAGATAGACTGACAGATAGGTACATAGATGATAGATAGATAGATAGACTGACAGATAGGTACATAGATGATAGCTAGCTAGATATATAGCTGATAAATATATATAAATATATATATATATATATATATATATATATATATATGATAGATTGATAGAAAGATGAATAGATCAAAAGATAAACTGACAGATACATAGATGATAGATAAGTAGATAGATAGATATATAGATAGATAAAGACAGACAGAGATAGAAGATAGATAGATTGATAATAGATGGATAGATAGATAGACTGACATATAGGTACATAGATGATAGATAGATAGATAGATAAAGACAGACAGAGATAGATGATAGTTAGATAATAGATGGATAGATAGATGAATGGATAGGTAGATGGATAGATAGACTGACAGATAGGTACATAGATGATAGATAGATAGACTGACAGATAGGTACATAGATGATAGATACATACATGATAAATAGACAGACAGATAGGTACATAGACAGACAGACATAGATGATAGATATATAGATAGAGACAGACAGATATAGATGATAGATAGATAGATATAGATAGATAAAGACAGACAGCGATAGATGATAGATTATTATTATTATTCTTTATTTATAAAGCGCCAACAGATTCCGCAGCGCTGTTCATAGGTAACAAAGATAAAAGGACAGTACAATATGAGACACCAGACAAAATTTAACAAACAAATACAGGAGGAAATGGGAGCCCTGTTCCCGTGGTAACAATCTAAATGGGTAGGAGGGTGAGAAACAGGAGGTGGAGACTACAAAGGTGGGAATGATGTTAGTGTGAAGTTAGATGAGGGCAAGACAGACAGAGATAGATGATAGATGATAGATAGAAAAAGACAGATGGAAATTGATGATAGAGATAGATAGATAGATAGATAGATAGATAAAGACAGACAGATATAGATCATAGATAGATAAAGACAGACAGAGATAGATGATAGATAAAGACAGAGATAGATGCTAGATAAAGCCAGACAGAGATAGATCATAGATAGAAAGATAGATGATGATAGATATATAGATAGATATATAGATAGATAGATAGATAGATAGATAGATAAAGACAGGCAGAGATAAATGATAGATAGAATGACAGATAGGTATATAGATGATAGCTAGATAGATACATAGATGATAAATAGATAGACATACAGATTGATATATATATATATATATTTTATATATATATATATATATATATATATATATATATATATATATATATATATATATATACAGTATATGATAAATAGATAGATAGATTGATAGAAAGATTGAATAGATCAATAGATAAACTGACAGGTACATAGATGATAGATAAATAGATAGATAAAAACAGACAGAGATAGAAGATAGATAGATAGATAGATAGATAGATAGACTGATAAAGACATACAGATAGATAGATAGATAGATAGATAGATAGATAATAGATGAATAAATAGACTGGCAGATAGGTACATAGATGATAGATAGATAGATAGATAATAGATAAAGATAGACAGAGATAGATGATAGTTAGATAATAGATGGATAGATAGATGAATGGATAGATAGATAGACTGACTGACAGATAGATACATAGATGATAGATAGATATATAGATAGATAGACTGACAGATAGGTACATAGACAGACATAGAGGATAGATAGACAGAGACAGACAGAGATAGATAGATAGATAAATAGATAGATAGATAAAGACAGACATAGATATATGATAGATAAAGACAGACAGAGATAGATGATAGATAGATAGATAAAGACAGACATAGATAGATGATAGATAGATAGATAGATAGCTAGATAGATAGATAGACTGACAGATAGGTACATAGATAATAACTAGATAGATATAGACAGACATATAGATAGAAAGATAGATAGATAGATAAAGACAGACAGAGTTAGATGATAGATAGATAGATACATAAAGACAGACAGAGGTAGATCATAGATAGATAAAGACAGACAGAGATAGCTGATAGATGGATAAAGACAGACAGTGATAGATGATAGATAGATAGATAAATAGATAGATAGACTGACAACAGATAGGTACATAGATGATAGCTAGCTAGCTAGATAGACTGACAGATAGGTACATAGATAGCAGCTAGGTAGATAGACAGACAGATAGGTACATAGATGATAGATAGATAGATAGATAGATAGACTGAGAGATAGGTACATAGATGATAGCTAGGCAGATAGATAGACTGACAGATAGGTACATAAATGATAGCTAGATAGATAGACAGACAGACAAACAGATAGGTACATAGATGATTGATAGATATATAGATAGATAGATAGATAGATAAAGACAGACAGAGATAGATGATAGTTAGATAATAGATGGATAGATAGATGGATAGATAGATAGACTGACAGATAGGTACATAGATGATAGCTGGATAGATCGACAGACAGACAGATAGGTACATAGATGATTGATAGATAGAAAGATAAAGACAGACAGAGATAGATAATAAAATGGTGAAAAGTTAGTGTGTTACACACATGAACAATGTTAACTGCGCACACAAGAAAAAACAAATATAACTCTATAATAGAGTGAATAGAATAGAAGAGCTCTTCTGAAATAAGAGCTCAATTTTAAACAGTCTTATCTGAATATGTTCTGATCCAGTTTTCTATATGTCCAAGAAGAAACGGCAGCTTATGAATAAATCCTCCAATACCTAGTGAGGGATTCCAAAGTAAAACGTGTCCAATCTGAAAAATAAGCGCACAGAGAAACTTCTCATAGTATAGTCTGTTTAATAAATTTCCATAAAAAAACACACTTCCAACAACCCCTGCAGGGTGGGTACTCACACAGATGACCTCAATCAATATGAGGTAAGTTGAATGTGTGTCTTACACAGAGGTATAATAGACCAGCCTGCTGCCAATGGAGCCAAACTCAATATGTCTGTGATGTAATGATCTTCACTGAGTCGTTCCAAAAGGGCAGAGATAGATAATAGTTAGATAATGGATAGATAGATAGATAGATAATAAATGAATAGATGGATGATAGATAGATAGATAGATAGATAATAGATGGATAGATAAATAATAGATGGATAATAGATAGATAATAGATGGATGGATAGATAGATAATAGATGGATAGATCGATAATAGATAGATAATAGATGGATAGATAGATAGATAGATAGATAGATGATGATAGATAGATGGATGGATAGATAGATAGATGGATGGATAGATGGATAGATAAAGAAAGACAGAAATAGATTATAGATAATAGATGGATAGATATAGGGATGGATAGATAGATAATAGATAGATAATAGATATATAGATAGATAGATAGATAGATAGATAGATGAATGGATAGATCATAAAAGTTGCCTTATTCAAAATAGCCTTCCAAATCACAGTTGCATTTAAAATACCACAATGAGACCTAGATATAAGCCACTAACATTCAGACTGGTACAATTTCAACAGTGCTTAGTTAAACAATAGGACAATATACACTCTAATTAAATCATCAGAAATTGTATATATTATTTGTGTAAACAACCAACTCCTATGTCAATTTAAGCTGAAATAAATTCTTAGTTACTTACAATTAAGACCAATTCTGAGTTATAAATCTATATTTGCAAAGATAAACTACTTAGCATTTATGATTAGTTTTACAATACATGGGCTATGAAATACAATGTTAAAATACAATTGTTCCTTTAAGTCTGCTACCTACAGCAACAATGGATATTTGTTTAAATATTTAGCATACAAAAGGCAAGCTTAAAACTATCCAGGACTATGAACATGAATCCAAAATATAAATATGCTCTTTAAATCTATTAACTACAGCAGCAGTGGATAATGCTTTAAATCTGCTATTTGACTATAGTTGTTAAATACCCTTGATTTAAATATCAAAAATTAGAACAATCATACATAAACAGTTTGAGCCAATTTGTAGTTCAATCTTTTCCAAATATTTTCAGATCACCTCATATGAAGATAAGTGTAATTGCAATTGATAAGAAAAAGTATGGCCCAATTTGCTTATAGTTTGACTGTGTCCCACGCAACAGTTTTCAGTCAGTTTAGCAAAATCATCAGCAGCCTCCTTTCTCATCTTGCATTCCAGCTTATATTGTCTAATCATAGGTGAGAATATGGGAGGCCCTTCGGAACCTTGTCCCTTCTAATTGGTTAATTTTGGAAATGTATGGTTGGTAGGGAAATGCATCTTTGTTAACAACAAATTGTCTTTTGGCTGTAATTCTTGCATCGCAACACCGGGGGCAGCATGACAAACAAACAGATATAGTCCCACCATCACTCATTGCTACATTCCAAATATCCTATAAAAATTATTAGTTAAACCATCATAATCTCTTGCATCAATCATTTATAACCTGAATTCCAGACAGGATATCATCATGTCAATTTTCTGATTACTCCAATATCAAACACAGTATGTTTTTAACATCATATTACATCAAAGTAATTCCTATACATTCATCTTATTATATTTTTAAGAGATGTATTTAAAGTTTCATAAACATTTACGGCTAGATTTAGAGTTTTGTTGGTAACGACCCGCGTAGCTAACGCTGGCTTTTTTCTGGCCGCACCTTTAAAATAACTCTGGTATTGAGAGTCCACAGAATGGCTGCGTTAGGCTCCAAAAAAGGAGCGTAGAGCATATTTAACGCAATTTCAACTCTCGATACCAGAGTTGCTTACGGACGCGGCCAGCCTCAAAAACGTGCTCGTGCACGATTCCCCCATAGAAAACAATGGGGCTGTTTGAGCTGAAAAAAAACCTAACACCTGCAAAAAAGCCGCGTTCAGCTCCTAACGCAGCCCCATTGTTTTCTATGGGGAAACACTTCCTACGTCTGCACCTAACACCCTAACATGTACCCCGAGTCTAAACACCCCTAACCTTACACTTATTAACCCCTAATCTGCCGCCCCCGCTATCGCTGACCCCTGCATATTATTTTTAACCCCTAATCTGCCGCTCCGTACACCGCCGCAACCTACATTATAGCTATGAACCCCTAATCTGCTGTCCCTAACACCGCCGACCCCTATATTAAATTTATTAACCCCTAATCTGCCCCCCACAACGTCGCCACTACCTACCTACACTTATTAACCCCTAATCTGCCGAGCGGACCGCACCGCTATTATAATAAAGTTATTAACCCCTAATCCGCCTCACTAACCCTATAATAAATAGTATTAACCCCTAATCTGCCCTCCCTAACATCGCCGACACCTAACTTCAAGTATTAACCCCTAATCTGCCGATCGGAGCTCACCGCCACTCTAATAAATTTTTTAACCCCTAAAGCTAATTCTAACCCTAACCCTAACACCCCCCTAAGTTAAATATAATTTTATTCTAACGAAATAAATTAACTCTTATTAAATAACTTATTCCTATTTAAAGCTAAATACTTACCTGTAAAATAAACCCTAATATAGCTACAATATAACGAATAATTACATTGTAGCTATTTTAGGATTAATATTTATTTTACAGGCAACTTTGTAATTATTTTAACCAGGTACAATAGCTATTAAATAGTTAAGAACTATTTAATAGCTAAAATAGTTAAAATAATTACAAATTTACCTGTAAAATAAATCCTAACCTAAGTTACAATTAAACCTAACACTACACTATCAATAAATAAATTAAATAAAATACCTATAATTATCTACAATTAAACCTAACACTACACTATCAATAAATAAATTAAATACAATTCCTACAAATAAATACAATGAAATAAACTAACTAAAGTACAAAAAATAAAAAAGAACTGTTACAAAAAATAAAAAAATATTTACAAACATTAGATATATATTACAACAATTTTAAACTAATTACACCTACTCTAAGCCCCCTAATAAAATAACAAAGCCCCCCAAAATAAAAAAATGCCCTACCCTATTCTAAATTACTAAAGTTCAAAGCTCTTTTACCTTACCAGCCCTGAACAGGGCCCTTTGCGGGGCATGCCCCAAGAAGTTCAGCTCTTTTGCCTGTAAAAAAAACATACAATACCCCCCCCAACATTACAACCCACCACCCACATACCCCTAATCTAACCCAAACCCCCCTTAAATAAACCTAACACTAAGCCCCTGAAGATCTCCCTACCTTGAGTCGTCTTCACCCAGCCGAGCCAAATTCTTCATCCAAGCGGAGCAAGAAGAGGTCCTCCATCCGGTAGAAGTCTTCATCCAAGCGGGGCAGAAGAGGTCTTCCATCCGATTAAAGTCTTCATCCAAGCGGCATCTTCTATCGTCATCCATCCGGTGCGGAGCGGCAGCATCCTGAAGACCTCCGACGCGGAACATCCATCCTGGCCGACGACTGAACGACGAATGACGGTTCCTTTAAATGACGTCATCCAAGATGGCGTCCCTCGAATTCCGATTGGCTGATAGGATTCTATCAGCCAATCGGAATTAAGGTAGAAAAATTCTGATTGGCTGATGGAGTCAGCCAATCAGAATCAAGTTCAATCCGATTGGCTGATCCAATCAGCCAATCAGATTGAGCTCGCATTCTATTGGCTGATCGGAACAGCCAATAGAATGCGAGCTCAATCTGATTGGCTGATTGGATCAGCCAATCGGATTGAACTTGATTCTGATTGGCTGATTCCATCAGCCAATCAGAATATTCCTACCTTAATTCCGATTGGCTGATAGAATCCTATCAGCCAATCGGAATTCGAGGGACGCCATCTTGGATGACGTCATTTAAAGGAACCGTCATTCATCGTTCAGTCGTCGGCCAGGATGGATGTTCCGCGTCGGAGGTCTTCAGGATGCTGCCGCTCCGCTCCAGATGGATGACGATAGAAGATGCCGCTTGGATGAAGACTTCAATCGGATGGAAGACCTCTTCTGCCCCGCTTGGATGAAGACTTCTACCGGATGGAGGACCTCTTCTTGCTCCGCTTGGATGAAGAATTTGGCTCGGCTGGGTGAAGACGACTCAAGGTAGGGAGATCTTCAGGGGCTTAGTGTTAAGTTTATTTAAGGGGGGTTTGGGTTAGATTAGGGGTATGTGGGTGGTGGGTTGTAATGTTGGGGGGGGGGTATTGTATGTTTTTTTTACAGGCAAAAGAGCTGAACTTCTTGGGGCATGCCCCGCAAAGGGCCCTGTTCAGGGCTGGTAAGGTAAAAGAGCTTTGAACTTTAGTAATTTAGAATAGGGTAGGGCATTTTTTTATTTTGGGGGGCTTTGTTATTTTATTAGGGGGCTTAGAGTAGGTGTAATTAGTTTAAAATTGTTGTAATATTTTTCTAATGTTTGTAAATGTAAATATTTTTTTATTTTTTGTAACTTAGTTCTTTTTTATTTTTTGTACTTTAGTTAGTTTATTTCATTGTATTTATTTGTAGGAATTGTATTTAATTTATTTATTGATAGTGAAGTGTTAGGTTTAATTGTAGATAATTATAGGTATTTTATTTAATTTATTTATTGATAGTGTAGTGTTAGGTTTAATTGTAACTTAGGTTAGGATTTATTTTACAGGTAAATTTGTAATTATTTTAACTATTTTAGCTATTAAATAGTTCTTAACTATTTAATAGCTATTGTACCTGGTTAAAATAAATACAAAGTTACCTGTAAAATAAATATTAATCCTAAAATAGCTATAATATAAATATAATTTATATTGTAGCTATATTAGGATTTATTTTACAGGTAAGTATTTAGCTTTAAATAGGATTAATTTATTTAATAAGAGTTAATTAATTTCGTTAGAATAAAATTATATTTAACTTAGGGGGGTGTTAGTGTTAGGGTTAGACTTAGCTTTAGGGGTTAATACATTTATTAGAATAGCGGTGAGCTCCAGTCGGCAGATTAGGGGTTAATAATTGAAGTTAGGTGTCGGCGATGTTAGGGAGGGCAGATTAGGGGTTAATACTATTTATTATAGGGTTAGTGAGGCGGATTAGGGGTTAATAACTTTATTATAGTAGCGGTGCGGTCCGCTCGGCAGATTAGGGGTTAATAAGTGTAGGCAGGTGGAGGCAACGTTGAGGGGGGCAGATTAGGGGTTAATAAATATAATATAGGGGTCGGCGGTGTTAGGGGCAGCAGATTAGGGGTACATAGCTATAATGTAGGTGGCGGCTCTTTGCGGTCGGCAGATTAGGGGTACATAAGGATAACGTAGGTGGCGGTCGGCAGATTAGGGGTTAAAAAAATTTAATCGAGTGGCGGCGATGTGGGGGGACCTCGGTTTAGGGGTACATAGGTAGTTTATGGCTGTTAGTGTACTTTAGACTACAGTAGTTAAGAGCTTTATGAACCGGCGTTAGTCCAGAAAGCTCTTAACTACTGACTTTTTTCTGCGGCTGGAGTTTTGTCGTTAGAATTCTAACGCTCACTTCAGACACGACTCTAAATACCGGAGTTAGAAAGATCCCATTGAAAAGATAGGATACGCAATTGACGTAAGGGGATCTGCGGTATGGAAAAGTCGCGGCTGAAAAGTGAGCGTTAGACCCTTTTTTGAATGACTCCAAATACCGGCGGTAGCCTAAAACCAGCGTTAGGAGCCTCTAACGCTGGTTTTCACGGCTACCGCCAAACTCCAAATCTAGGCCCTAGTGAATAACCATATGACATGACTTAGGTCATCCCATGCAGGCAATCCTGTATTTTTTTTATTTTTTTTGGAAACTTTTATTGAAAATCAAAAGCATTACAGCATGTTAATCTATAAAGGGAAAATATAAACAGCGCTTCACCTATATGTAAATATAGGATAGCTAGGGATGTTTATCAATTGGTCATAAACGATGAATTAAATTAATTGAAATGAATGTAAATACATATGAGTAAAATATCTTAATATTTAATTATCAAATCAATACATACATATGCATACTGTATAATATTATTAGTATATATAAAAATAATCAGAATAAAATATCAGAATAAAAACCATTCATAGATGAATCATTCGTAGGGAGAAAATTATAAATAACTTTCTAAGTAGAAACACAGAGGAGAGGACGTCTCCACCTCCTCAAACAATAAAAATTCTTCAGAGAGCAGTGTGCTATACTTAAAAATAGTAGCACTCCACCTTTATTTAATTGCAAGTCACTTCTTTGCAGTATACTTTACAATGTTGCACCTCCTCAAACAATAGATTCTTCAAAGAGCAGTGTGCTATACCCTAGAACAATGGCACTCCACCTTTACTAAGTTGCAAGTCACTTTTTTAATTGCAGTATACTTTACAATGTTGCAATGTGTATTGCTCGCTCCTTGGTGTTTTAGCCCACCTTTTATCTTAATATAGCTTAGCAATCAATGATGTCAAATTTTAAAATTTCTGCATTCATATGAGTAAGAATAGTTCATGTGCTTGAAATGAAAGTTAATAGTTGTTTGAGGATCTATTGTTTGAGGAGGTGCAACATTGTAAAGTATACTGCAAAGAAGTGACTTGCAATTAAATAAAGGTGGAGTGCTACTATTTTCAAGTATAGCACACTGCTCTCTGAAGAATTTTTATTGTTTGAGGAGGTGGAGACGTCCTCTCCTCTGTGTTTCTACTTAGAAAGTTATTTATAATTTTCTCCCTACGAATGATTCATCTATGAATGGTTTTTATTCTGATATTTTATTCTGATTATTTTTATATATACTAATAATATTATACAGTATGCATATGTATGTATTGATTTGATAATTAAATATTAAGATATTTTACTCATATGTAATTACATTCATTTCAATTAATTTAATTCATCGTTTATGACCAATTGATAAACATCCCTAGCTATCCTATATTTACATATAGGTGAAGCGCTGTTTATATTTTCCCTTTATCCTTATTTTCAGAATATTTGTGAGATTATTCTATTAAACAGCTTACAGGGTGTAAGTAAGGCGCTCCTTATAAATACATTTTTTACAGCATGTTAATCTATGTAAGACTCAGAGACTACAATGAATTGTTACAATCCAAGAGATGCGTTATAGTTCAGAAGGGTGGCCACATTCACAATAGTTCACCCGTGTGTGAGGGTCAATTTTGAGAATAGGGGTTTGTACAGGTGGCCCATGGAGAGATACATCGTGGAAAGGGCTCCTCTGCCTTGTCTCTGTTCATGTATGCAAAGTCCCGGAAAAGGCTGATATCAATAAATGTTGTAAAGCTGAAGTCCTTTCTCTCCGGTGCCAATATACATAACATACTGCATATAACTGTCTATACCATGCATGCAAATAACTACATCTGCATCTCCCATTGAATCATAGCCTGTTGTACAAAGATGGGAGGTAGGGGAAGGAAAGGACGGGTGGGGGGGGGGGAGGGGAGGGAATGCCCGGCCGGGGCGCCCTAGTAAGTTACGGCATGTCCGAGAAAACGGAGACCTCCGGTGACTGGAGAGTTTTGGAAAGGCAGTCCCAGTAAAACTGGAAATTGTGGAAAAAAGTTAAGTTGCCGGTCCGATAATAGGAATACTCCTCCACAGCTAAGAGTTCTGAGGTGAGGGAGATCCACTCCTGTATCTTAGGGATGCGTGCAGATCTTCAGTGCCGAGCCACCAGAGCCCTGGCGCTATTTAAACTGATTTGTGTTAATTTCCATTTATATTTGCATATTTTTTCCGGTTTTAGATTTAAAAGGGCAAGGGAAGGTGATAAATTAAATGATGCCCCCAGTAGTTCCCTAAGGGCCATCTCTACTCTCCTCCAGAATGGGGAGATAGAGGCGCATTGCCACCAGATATGGGACATCGATCCAGCGGATCCACATCCCCTCCAGCAGGTCACCCCCGCGCCCGGATAGATTTGCCTTATTCTCTCTGGTGTGAGGTACCAGCGGAAAAGGACTTTGTGGTTAAGCTCCAGGGACCTGGGCAATGAAGAAGACCTAGCTGTGTGGTGTAGGATAACCTGCCATTGCTCCTCGGAAAACTCTGTGCCTAGTTCTCTCTGCCAGTGCAATCTATACGAAGGGAGTTTCGGTGTAAGTGCCGCGTCGAGCATTTTTTTGGACATTGATAAGGAGCCGCGGGGTGTAATACCGGTCAGGCAAAGCCTTTCATATTGTGTTAGGTTTCTAAGTAAGCTGTCCCTATGGGGTGAGATATTCAGTAGGTGTGTGAGCTGTGCATATTTGAGCCATCCCGAGAAAGTTCCACCCACCATTTCTGCGAGTTGTGTGCGGGTCTTTAATTTGTTGTTAGATACCAGGTTAACAAATGGTGTTGTGTGTTCTCCTCCCGCCAGGCTAGGTTTCTCCGCCAATATGCCCCCCACAAACTCTGCATTATATGATATTGGTGACATTGGGGAGATGGGGGACGAAATGCCTTTTATTTTGGAGCGGATCCTGTCCCAGGTTCTAAATAGGTGGCCATAGAGCAGGGATTGCCCCACCACGGGGGGTCTGGCCGAGTTTTTAATCCAGCTAAGTGGGCCAATACTTGGTGTCTTTAAGAGGAAGGAGTCAATGGATGCCCAAGCCTTAGTGTTTGTCGTATTGTGCCATTCAATTACCCTCTGCATAACCACAGCCTGGTGGTATGCCAGTATTGACGGTAGTCCCTGTCCTCCCTCTCCCAGTGGGGCTGTGATGAGTTTCCTGCTAATACGCGGTTTAATATTTCCCCAGATGAAGGAGTTTAACATTGTTTGTATTTGACTTATGTAAGTGTGGGGTAAGTGTATTGGTACAGTTTGTAATATATAGAGAATCTGCGGGAGGGCAGTCATCTTGTGAACCTGGGGGAGTTGTCCCTCGAAAAGTGTGTTTCCTGCACGAAAACCAAATCCGCTCCGGTCTTTTTAAAGCAAGAGAGCGCGACAGACCGCTTTGTGGGGGAATTCAGTCCCTTTGTGTTTTGAGAGACAAGTTCAATGCGGTGTTGTCCCGCGTGGGGGATTCTCTGGGTTCCTAATGAAGCCATACTATTCTGCTAAGTGAGTGGAGCATTGAGCATGATTGTGGTCTGAGAGGTGTGGTGGCTGAGTTCCAGTGAAATGTGGTGATTGAAAGGATTACCTGACAGTGAACCGTTGTGTAGGATCTGTGGCTCCGGCTGGGCCAGGGATGATCTGCAATAGTAAGATACACAATTAACAAAAACCATACAAACATAAACATATTTTAACTGTAAAACTTGAGCACTAACTAGAAGCATCCTATGTCTCTGGTAGCTAACTAGAGGTTGAGGGGAATAAGTAACTGCTACACCTTGTGGTAGCAGGTCGGCAATAGAGTCTTAGTTTCTTGGGACTAATGTTCCGGCTACGTTGTCTTAGATATAGTAACATAGCCTTATGGCATCATTTACGTTTAACTGCAACAGTACCCCTATTGCGTAAGACTAAGCCAAATATATATTTCCCTTTCTAGCACACTACACCCCTCAATGGCTATAAAAAACAGAACAACCTAACATTGTTTAAGCATACATTTTGTGTGGCAACCAAACTTAAAGTATATAAGTAGAAACCATACTTTACATATTCCATTAGTATAAAGGATAAGGCAAACGGTGAAAGTTCTTTCATGTCCTCCCTTCATAAGTCCAGTGAGGGACACGATAAAAGAGGGAGAAAGCCTCGCCAAACTGCGGGCCTGATGCGGCAAAATGCTACTACCAGAAAAGTTCCACGAGTCAGGTGGTCGCCTCCTGGTTATCAGGATTCTTTGCTGATGGTCTGTTTTTCCTCCTGTAGGGGACCTGAGTCCACTCCTGTCTCCGTGAGTTTGATGTGCGCTGTTCCTTTGGGCTCTCCTGAAGGGCTGGAAGGCTGGGTTTCGGAATTTTAAGGAGCGAGCAAAAGTCCTCCAGATCCTCCGCTGTCCTGTAAACCGCAGTGGTATTGTCCTTCATCACTCTTAGGCTAAAGGGGAAACCCCATCTATAGGGGATCCCAAGATCTCTTAGGTGTAGGGTAAGATACCTGGCCTCCCTTCTTTTACTCAGGGTCAGCTGGCTGAGGTCTGCATAAACTTGTAAGGTGCACCCATTATGTGAAATGGGGGATTTTTTCCTGGCAGCTGAAAGGATATTCTCTTTGTCCCTAAAGCTTGTGAATTTAATTACAATGTCCCGAGGGGGGGCAGAATCTTTTGGGGGGGGGGTCTCAGAGCTCTGTGGTAACGGTCTAGAGGGTATTCCACTGCCTCGTCATTGTCCATCAGGGTATTGAATAGGACTTGTAAGTATGGGAGGAGTTCTGAGGTCTTGATGTGCTCAGGGACCCCCCTGATTCTGATGTTCTGATGCCGCCCCCTGTTATCCAGGTCTTCCACCTGGTCCTGCAGTTGACTTATAATAGTGGAGTGTTGTGTCACGTGGCGGATCTGGTCGTCTAATATTCTATCTGTGTGTTCCGCATCTTCCTCTATTTGGGCTATTCTGGAGCCAATTTCACTAATCTCCCTTCTGACCTCAGATAGACTGGTTTTTATCATAGAGCTGACTTGCCCTATAAATTTATTAAAGTCCTCCTTTGAAGGGAGGGTCTGTAGATCTGCTTTAGTTATCATTGTCTCTGGGACCCCCTCATGTGCAAGGTCTGGGGGTGGAGATGGCACTTTCATGTTATCATCGGCTTGCTCAGTGGTAGCCAACTCCACCGCTTTGAAAAAATTGTGTACTGTGGGGGTTACAAAGGAACTGCTCTTACTTGTCTTGTCAGCCCTGGGAGCCCTTTTAGTTGCCATATTGAGAGGGCAATCCTGTATTTATCATCTTTTAGCCCCATCTGGAAAATAGAAAAACAATATGTTATATATATTTCAAAAATGGGATTATTACAATTGTTATTTAATCTATTACAAATCTGAATTGTAGTTCCCATATCCATATATGTATATATTTAATACAGTCTGAGGTATATATACTCTGTGGTGTCTGAATATATGTACACATATATACACACACACATATATATATATATATATATATATTTATTTATATATATATATATATATATATATATATAATTCCTATATTTGAGGTCTAATTTCTTATGTGCTGTTTGTCTGAGCCAACAGTCTTTTCAACTGAGAATGGGAATTAGGTCTCATCAGGGACAATTTAACACCACAGATACCAATTTGCATCGAAGTGTGAATGGTCCTTTTCCACAAAATTTATCATTTGTCTTCAGACATCCAGGTTCCCTTAGAAGGAGTAGGAAATCACACCACACACCTCCAGGCAGGGACCATAAGGTCTTTTGAAGTGCTCTTTGTAAGATAACTTTGAAAGCAATTTCTTTTGATGAATTGGGACAAAAGGGGTTTTGTTTATACAGCCAAACATCATCTGGCCTAGAGGATTGTAATCTACAGTGAATAGAACTGTTGCAAATAGTCTCATATACAATTAATCATGTGGTCTCAACAACTATATGTATGAAAATTATATATATATATAATTTTCATTTACTATATTATATAATAAAATGTAGGTACCCTGACATAAATACCCTTTCCAATTTTAAACAGATGTAGGACACATGTATTTGAATTGGCTTAAAGTCAGTGGTACTTGGTGAGGATTTTGACCGTATGCATCATAGATAGTCTTCTATGGAGAGAGTCCGTCATTTTTGAGCCTTCATGCTCATCAGCTAGGCATCTTTAAACTACAGTATGTCTTTAGTGCATTTGGGGATATGACACTTCATTCTCCCTCTATGACTTGTAGTTGGGATCTAGGATGGGATGCCTGCAACTGATTAATATGGACCCATTTAGCTATGAAACTATCATTTTTGGGGATCCTTATTTTATAGGCCACTGGAGATATTTTGTCAGTAATGACAAAAGGACCTTTCCATGATGGGAGAAATTTCTTCTCCTTAACCTGATCTCTTCCAAAGTTATAAAGATAAACTTTCATTTATCACTTATCATTTATTTCATATTCCTTTTTGGACGTTTTGAGATCATAATAGGTTTTAATGGCAGTTGCAGACTTTTCTAAGTTCCTTTGAGCAAATGCAAAGGCATAATGCAGGTGCTTTCTTAGGTTCTCTACATACTGATGTGTATTGGTAGCGTTTATCAAGTTTTGGTCTGATGTACGTTACAGTAGATGTTGAGGTAGAACCATTCTTCTACCAGTCATCAGTTCAAAAGGTGATATCTTGGTAGCACTACTTGGAGTTGCTCTTAATGCCATTAAGACTAGAGGTAGTTTTACATCCCAGTCTTTACCCGTTTCACTCACAAACTTTTTGAGGATTTTGACAATGGATTGATTGTAATGCTCTACTCCACCACTTGAGGCAGCTCTATATGCAATATGGAGCTTTCTTTTAACCCCTAGTATTTTCCACATTTTGGTCATCACTTTGCTAGTGAAGTGGGTTCCCCAATCTGATTCAATTCTTTGGGGCAAACCAAATCTGGAAAACACATGGTTGATGAGAAATGCTGCGCATGTTTCAGTACTATTGTTAGGTGCACTGATGCACTCTACCTATTTAGTGAATAGGCATGTCACTGTTAACATGTATTGTTACCTCTTGATGACCTAGTTACTGGACCAATAAAATCAATTTGTATATCTGACCATGGCATTACCATCCCCTTTTCTGCAATGGCGCTCTATGTTGGCACAGTGGGTTGGAACTGTGGACAGAATAGACAACCTTGACAGTAGGTTTGAACATCTTTCAACATGTGTGGCCAAAAGGCATAATCACACAATATTTCATACGCGAGTTTGGCACCACAATGAGCAGATGTGGGAGCATCATGGGCATGTTGAAGCATTAGACCTCTGAACTTGGGGGTACTACCCATTGCTGGATGCCAGTTTTGGAGGTTCTAATTAACAAACCATCCTGTAACTTGAATTGTGATCTGGACTTCATTAAGATTCTAAGATCTTCTTTGCCAATACAGTCATCTTTTGAGATTGGGATGCTTTCAGGATCTTCTACATGTTTATAGAAAATGCCTACAATGGGGTCTTCTTTTTGACTAGTGATCAGGTCCTCACTATGAGAATCCTGACTCCATTGTACCAGGTTAGGCTCACTCTGTTGTTTAGCCTGGTTTCTGGTAATGGCTTCTACCTGAATTGTGCCCATTAAGTGGTCAATATTAAGGAGTTCTCCAGTTATGGCTCCTTGTTTGGCTATTGAATCCGCAAGATCATTGCCTTCCTTATCAGGACCTAGCACCCTGGAATGACCCTTGGTCTTCTTCCAGTGTATGGTTAAATCATTGGATTCCACCAGATTATCAATCTCGCAGAACAACTTGCCATGCTTGACTGGTTTGTGGTTACTTTTCTGCATGCCATTTCTTTTCCAAGTTGGCAGGTATTCAACAAAACTGTCGTGCACATAATTTGAGTCAGTTATGATCACAAATTCATGAATACCCTGTTCAATAGCCATTTCAATGGTTTTTAGAACAGCAGTGAGTTCTGCAACTTCACTGGATCTTGGTCCAATGTTAAAACCTATAGAAATATTTGGGAATCTATTTGCCCAAGTTATACCAATGCCAGCGACTAGTCTGCGCTCATTATCAATAGTGGCATGGTAAGAACAACCATTAACATATACCCAAGGTAATGTTTGACAATGGTCCTCATTGTATATCTTATATGGGGAAAGCAATTGTTCCTCCAGAAAATCATCTTCTGATAATTCTTCCCCAGGATCCTTAGCAGTACAGTCGTGGAGCTCAGCAAGCCCCTGTGCGACTGGATTCTTTTTATTCTGCTTGTAGCGAATTTCTAAAGGCCAGCCTTGTAAGGAAAGAGTCCAAGCTGTTATGCGGCTATTAGACAAATTCCCATCTTTTATTCTCTCACTTTGCAAATATAGCAAAGGCTGGTGGGCCGTTTCTACAATAATTTTCTCGCCCTGTATATAGCTGCGGAAATTTTGTAGAGCCCATACAGTAGATAAGAGGGCTTTCTCACAATTGCTAAATTTTATTTTTACTGGGGATAGAGTTTTGCTTGCATAAGCAATGACTTTACTTAAATTATCATGCTTTTGGTATAAAACAGCACTCATGCTTATATCTGTGTAACCTGTTTCTAAGAAGAAAGGTTTACCACCTTCAGGGTACGCTAAGCAAGGTGCTTGAGTGAGTTTTCTCTTCAGTTCTTTGATGGCTGTCTCTTTAGTCTCACTCCAGTGGAATTTAGCACCCTTCTTTAGAAGAAGTAGTAGTGGTTTAGCAAATTCTGCATAATTATTAATGAATTTGCGAGAATAATTTGTCATACCCAGGAATGATCTCAATTCCTTTAAGTTAGTTGGGTTTTTAGAATTTACTATAGCTTCGACCTTTTTTTTCTGAGGATTTAACCCTTCAGAAGTAACTTCATGTCCCAAGAAGTTTACACGAGTGTGGCACCATTGAGCTTTTTGTAGTGATAATTTGACACCTGCCCTTTTAAGTTGGCTGAGGACATGTTTAAGTTCTGTGATGTGTTTTTCAAAGTCTGTGCTTTTGATTAAAACATCATCAACATAAGATAAGGTCCCCCTTTCCAGTGCATCAGGCATAGCCTTATGCATAAATACAGTAAATTCATGTCCAGAATTTATGTATCCAAATGGGAGTCTCTGAGATGCATACTGGACCTTTTGGAATGAGAATGCCAGCTTATACTGGTCGTCCTCATGTACCTTTATGGTCCAATATCCCTGTGCACAATCAATGGCAGTGAATATTTTGGATCCCTGCATTTATGCTAGGCACTGGTCAATATATGGAACAGGCCAGCCAGACATGTACACTCATTTGTTTAGCTGTCTTAAATCAGCACACAAACGCCATTGTCCATTGGGCTTAAGAACACCTAGAATAGGATTGTTATAAGAGCTGTGCACCTGTCGTATAATACCCCTTTCTTCCAAGTTCCTTATGATTTCTGCAAGAGAATCATATGAGGCTAAAGGAAGTCTGTATTGTTTAACAAAGACAGGTGGTGCATTGGGATCTGTTTGTATCCTTGCAATGTGCAAGTCTGTAGTCCCACAGTCATAAGAGTCCCTATCAAAAAAAATCCTTGTACTCCATCAGGAGTTCTCACAGCTGTTGGCGTTCATCATCGCTGGAACAACCATTGGCCTCTATTTATCAAGCTGTCTACTTACCTGCATTCGACAGCCCCAATACGCTCACCTAAGATCGCCTAACATCGCTGCTGCGGACCTGAATACGTTCGCCAAATTTATCAAGAAAACTGTCAAAAAGCCGCGCACCAAGTACGGTGCGATGAACAGCGGTCTGTTGTTAACTAACAGTCATCGATCTCACTGCTCTTCGGCTTATTTGCAGCTTTCTTGCTATACTGTCACTAAGCACCCACACTATACTATAACCGCCGCTCCCGGAGCCCCTCGCAACTAAATAAACTTATTAACCCCTAAACCGCTGCTCCCGGACCCCACCGCAACTATAATAAATATATTAACCCCTAAACCGCCGCTCCCGGACCCCGCCGCAACTATAATAAATCTATGAACCCCTAAACCGCCGCTCCCGGACCCCGCCGCCAGCTACATTATACCTATTAACCCCTAATCTGCCACCCCCTATACCGCTGCCACCTACATAAAGTTATTAACCCCTATCCTGCCGATCCCGGACCCCGCCGCAATTAAATAAATTGTTTAACCCCTAAACCGCCGCTCCCGGAGCCCGCTGCCACCTACATTATACATATTAACCCCTATCCTGCCCCCCCTACACCGCCGCCACTATAATAAATGTATTAACCCCTAAACCTAAGTCTAACCCTAACCCTAACACCCCCTAACAAATATAATTTAAATAAATCTAAATAAATATTACTATTATTAACTAACTGCCAGATTACGAGTTTTGCGTTAGCCTTAAAAAGCAGCGTTGAGAGGTCCCAACGCTGCTTTTTATCTAACGCTGGTATTACGAGTTTGACAGATACAGGCTCACCGCTCACTTTTCTTCTGCAACTCGAGGCTACCGCAAATCCCCTTACGTCAATTGCGTATCCTATCTTTTTAATGGGATTTGGCTAACACTGGTATTACGAGTCTTGGAGAAAGTGATCGGTAGATCCTCTACCTCCAAGACTCCAACCGCATATAAAAGTCAGTAGTTAAGAGTTTTTTGTTTTTATTTATTGATGTTTTTATTAATTTTTTTAGAGTACAAGAATGCAAGCAGTAAAGAAAATACAATTCCTATAGTTTTATACATTCTTCAATGATATCTTATAACAATCATATCCATAATATTACTGATAATTCAAAAAAATCAACAAAAATTATGCAAAATAAAACAAAATAACATAACAAAGTAAACTTTTCGGTCAATGCTTCCAGATTCTACTATTATTAAGATTCTACCTTCTAGGTTATAAATGATACAGATTACTTCTTAACCCATTTAGACAAAGAACATATATAAACTTAGAGTTGGGTATATGGGATGATGGACGGAGGGCTCCCATGCTTGGTCGTCTATGACATGGGGGGTGAAATGGTAGATTTGTACTGATCCCAGTAAAATTGTATATTGTGAAATAATCAAGTTTTTGTTTTTTATAGAAACCATACTTTTCTAGGAAAAATAACTCATATGTTCTACTTATCCACATTTGTCTTGTGGGTTGTGTATTTGGCTTCCACTGTCTGGCTATAATAGACTTGGCACTGTTTAAAACTATCTGAAAGACAGCTTGTCTTATCTTGCAGAACTTACCAGGTTTTTTATTGAATAGGACATGAGGTGCCTGTAGTGTGTAGTTTGTGCTAAATACAAATTTTCCCAGTTTTTCTACTTCTGTCCACAGTGCATGAATTTTCTCTACACTCCCACCATATATGCGTCATATTGCCCACTGCCCCACAACCACGCCAGCACTCTCCTGGAGAATTTGGGTAAATGTGTTTCAGTCTTTGTGGCATCAGGTACCATCTTGTTAGAATTTTAAAGTTGAGTTCCAAGATGCTAGCTGACCCAGAGACTTTGTGAGTGCGGTAAAACATTTGTTTCCATTGCCTATCGTCGAAATGTTCAGTCAGTTCCTGTTGCTATCTATTTACATAAGTGGGCAGAGATATATTCTTTAATTTACTTAATAACTTCCCTGAATGGTGTTGCGTTTAAACATAATTTCTCAAAATCTGTTAGTTTATGGAGAAAGTCTTCTTTAAAAGGAGAGGTATGTACTAAATGTGTTAGTTGAGCATATTTTAACCAGTTTGTATATATTCCCCCTGCAATGTCCCCTAATTCCTCCCGTGTCTTCAATTTGTTGTTATTGACCAGCGTGCAAAACGGTATTGAATAACTGATTTAACCGCGACCGCTATCTCCTATTTCTAATCCTTTTTTGAATTCTGCGTTTGCGAATACAGGGGACAGAGGGGATTTTATGGACGATAAACCTATGTAACTCCCCAACATTTTATCCCAGTTCTGAAACACCTGTCTCAACAGAGTAATTTTCTGTATTATTTGTGGTCTATGTCTTTTGGCAATCCAGCACAGAGCTCCTACCTGCGGCGCCCTTAGTATCTGTGAGTCTAATGACACCCATGCTTTAGAATTAGCCCCCGTATGCCATTCTATTACTCGTTGCAGTGTGACCGCTTGATAGTACAATGTTACATTAGGAACCCCAAGTCCCCCTTCGTCCAAGGAGCGATAAATAGTCATTTTTGCTATTCTAGGTTTATGTGTGCCCCATATAAAAGAGTTTATACTATTTTGTAGTTTTTTAAGGAATATTGGCGACAAGTAGATTGGAGCTGCTTGAAAGACATAAAGTATTCTAGGAAGTATGTTCATTATGATGGTTTCAATTCTACCCCACCATGATGTTTTATTTTTGGCCCATTTAAGTAAGTCAGAGTCAATATTTTTCAGCAGTTTTGTGTAGTTTAGGTCAAAAAGTTTTGAGTTTTGAGCGGAGATCTCAATTCCCAAGTACTTAATCGCATCCGTTTGTATTCTATATGTACATATCTGTCCCAAGTCTTTAAGCTCTTGTGAAGATAACGTTATATTAAGAATCTCTGATTTTTGGTTATTTATTAAAAAGTTTGAGTAGGTACCAAATCTCTCGAATTCACTTAATAGGTGAGGTAGGGACATAGAGGGAGACGCTAATGATATCAACACATCATCAGCATACATATTTAGTTTATATTCATTCTGCTCTATTTTTATACCTTTAATGTGATTATTTTTTCTTATATGTGCAGCTAAAACCTCCATTGTGATGATAAATAAGGTAGGGACAGGGGGCAACCCTGACATGTTCCGTTTCGAATGAGGAAGACAAAACTCCATTCACTTTGACTATGGCCGAGGGGTCAGCATATAAACTAATAACTCTATTAATCATTTTATCCCCGAAACCCATATTTAGCATTATTTTTGATAAAAAAACTTCCAATTTAGCATATCAAAAGCTTTTCAGCATCTGTAGAAATTAAAATTGATGGTATATTTTTTAACTTTGCATAGTCTATTAATTGGAGGACCCTAACCGTATTATCCCGAGCTTCTCTATTGGGGACAAATCCCGCTTGATCTACGTGTATTATCTCAGGGAGGACTTTATTTATTCTAGATGACAATATTTTAGAGTATATCTTTAAGTCTGAATTTAGTAGGGAAATGGGCCTATAATTACTGGTTAAAGTCGTTGCTTTATTTGGTTTGGGGATGACCGTGATATGGGATAGCAGAAATTCTCTAGAGAAAACCCCCTCCTCATCAATTGAATTAAATAGGGTGGTAAGATGTGGGGTCAAAATAGTTTTAAACATTTTATAATATTTATTACTAAACCCGTCTGGGCCAGGGCTTTTACCTGCAGGCAGGGAGTCTATTGCTGCTATTACTTCCTTGTTAGTGATAGGTACCTCCATTTCTACTTTTTTATCTGAATCTAGTGTTGGAAGGTCGGCTTGAGCAATGTATTGTTCCATAAGTACCTCTCCGTCTGGATGCTGGACTGTGGGGATGTTATACAACCCTTCATAGTATTTTCTGAAGGTCTCTGCTATTGTCTCGCTATCTGATGAGTGTTGTGTTTCAGAGATGGCTATTTCTCTAATGTAATGGTTAAGCGATCTTTAACGTTCTAGCTAAGCATGCACCCGTTTTATTACTTTCCGTGAAATATACCTTATTGAGGTATAATGTTCTTTTATGTGCTTCCTCTTGTAGGAGGTTCTGCAAAGCTAGTCTTACTTCCTGTCTCTTATTTGACATAGTGATATCTGCAGGATTCATTTGATGTGGTTTATCAATGTCTTTTAATTTATTTAAAAGGGTTCTATATTTCTGTTGATATGATCTTTTAAGGGAAGCCTGTATATAAATGAATTCCCCTCTTATTACCGCCTTGTGAGCATCCCATAGAACTGTGGGATTATATCCCCCTTATGTCGTTTAAACCAATTAAGTGCTACTGACCTTTTATTTGGGGAGTTTAAGCCCTTGACGTTCTGAGACAAAATCCTAATCTTACGTGCTTCCATTAGTAAGTTTTAAGTGGCAACAGGTAAAATTAATTCTCAAATAATCCTGGCTAGTGTGCATGATGGCAATACAAAATAATATGGCTTTGCAACTTACCCAAGGGGAACCCTCCATCCTGGGGGAAAGAGTAAACAATGTGTTATGTAAAAGATATGTAGAAGAGAAGACGACAAATCTGGTATAAAGAATTCGCACTGACCTAAATAAAAAAAACAAGTAAATAAAAACATATTGATAACAACAAAAATATTTAACTGTGTGATCCAGTCTAGTGGCTTTCCGCTCCATAAAAATATACGAGCAAATTGTGCCACTAGTAGCTTGCTGAGTACAGCAGCTTGAGATCCGTGGACTACAACTTGTAGTAGAGGGTTCATGTACATAACATGACTAACAACTTACATAAGATTAAACTAATATATGAGTACAAAGAAGACAGCATAAATGTTGAAACTTTCAGTATATTTAGTGAACTTTCATAACCTATGTGTAAAGTATAATCAGTTCTTTCATCTGCCCTTTTGATCACAGCAAATGTCACTATTCATAAACAGGCCATAGCCCATTGTTCAATTATCAAAGTTTCAAGTTAAAGGCAAGCAAGAGTCTCAGGTAACAGATCTACTGGAAGCGGAGAAGGGGGCCTTGTCCCCTGTTCCTCTTCGTCTTTTTCTATTTACTTTGACCTATGGTTGTCTTTGTTCTCTGGGACCAATAGGGTTATATGGATTGTCTTTTTCCTCTCTAGTCAGAGAGGGTAATGATGGTTGTGCTATGCCCAATTTGGTACAGAAATCTTCAATGTCATCAGGGCCCCTATAAATAAAGACTTTTTTTTTTTTTTCTACTCGAAGGCAGAAGGGGAACCCCCATCTATATTTGATACCTAAGTCCTGTAGATGCAGGGTAAGATAACTAGCTTCTCTTCTTTTTATTAGTGTTTGTGGGCACAGATCTGGATATACTTGCAGGTTGCTGTCCTCAAATTGTGGCTGTTTCAGTTTTCTGGCTGCAGATAGCACTTTTTCTTTATCTTCAAATTGGTGAAATCTAAGGATCACGTCTCGTGGGGGAGCCCCATCTTTTGGTAATTGGCGAAGAGCCCTATGAGCTCTGTTAATTTTATTTCTTGATCTGCAGGGGTATTTAAAAGATGTTGAAAAAATCTTTGTAAAAATGGCACCAGATGTGCCTGAAGGATGGTCTCCGGAATACCTCGAATTCTTAAATTCTGTTGGCGCCCCCGATTATCAAGATCTTCAATATGGTCTTGTAGGTAGTTGATGGTAGACCCCTGAGCTTTTAGCTGTTCAATCAGGTGTTCTGAGTCTGTGGTTAAAGTTTCAGTAGTTTCCTCCAATTTTTCCACTCTGTGTCCCAACTGTGTAATATCAGACTTTACCTCTGCTAAGCCATCTTTTATGAGCTGACTTACTTGTTGTATTAACTGTGAAAAGTCCTCTTTAGAAGGCAATAGTTTAAGATCAGCTCTAGTTATGGAGACTGTGGCGTCTTCTGTGTGGTCACTATTTTTAGAAATTGCAGCTTGTGTGGGTAGTGGAGTTTCAGTGTTATCTGTTTCAAGAGTCTTAAAGTAGGCATTCATTTTGCTTGACTTATCTAGCTTCCCAGATTTTTTTGCAGCCATGATGATGCAGTTCCCCCGTGCAGATTGACAGTGTATTGCAAGATGGGATATCTCAGTTTAATATTATTGCTGATTTTTCAAAAACACTGTTTTATTCACATGAACATGCGTGACCTTAGTTATACAATGCCATTCACACAGCCATGGTACTTTTTTCAGTAATCTGTAGTACAGAATTTATTAAAATAATTGCAGCCTGAAGTAAATAATTATCAAGTCCCCTTAACACATTTCCAGCTTTTATGTCTACATAGTTTACAAGTTACAGGTTTCAAGTGACAGGGGAACCATTCTCTTCTTTATCAATGCCACCACAATAAACAATTGCAGACCAATTAGGCCCTTTCAGAAAGCCAAATATCCATGCAGTTTGTTCTGTATTCAAGTTATATATTTAGCTCGGTATCTCTAAATGTCTCTTGTGGTCTGGCTGTTTTTATTATGTAACACCGGCAGCCGTTACCTCCATATATTATATGTGTAAGCCCAGAGTAAAAGTTATGGCACACTTACAATTTGCGCTTCCATCCAGTCTCCAGCCGTTGTTATATATTCAGCCCGGTATCTCCAAGTATCTCTTGTGATCCGACTGTGTTATTATATTGCACCAGCAGCTGTTACCCCTGTGTGGTATGTTTATGGGCCCAGAATAATAATTATGGCGCACTTACAATTTGCGCAGCCATCCAGTTTCCAGCCGTTGTTAATGCGAGTGCAGCAGATTCAGACGACCTCCGCTCTATCCCCGGTCATTCAGTGATGTCCCCTGCCTACATCAGGTGGCTTACTGATCGCTTAGCTGGCTCTCCATATTTTTTTTCGGCCAGTTGTTTGCAGAGCTCAGATCTTATGCGGCCATATTCTCGGCTCGCTAGCTCCGCCCCCCCAGCAGGGCCGGACTGGGATTCAAAAACAGCCCTGGAAAATTTGTAGACCAGCCCTAAATTTTGCCGCGACCATAGAATATACATGCCAGACAGTGGCGGCTGGTGAATTCTGAAGTTGGTGGGGCGCTAGACCCCACCCCTTGAAATAAAGCCCTGCCCATATATGGCTTCTTCCATATCACTACAATGAACATATATATATTTATACACACAAACACATATTTATAAATATATATATATATATATATATATATATATATATAAATATATATATATATATATATATATATATATATATATATATATATACACAGACACACACCTCTATAAAGATGTCTATATTATAGTGATATGGAAGGAGCCATCTGATATATATATATATATATATATATATATCTATCAGATGGCTCCTTACATATCACTATAATATAGACATCTTTATAGAGGTGTGTGTGTGTATATGTATGTATGTATGTAAAAAATAGAACTTCAGTTTATCAATTTATAGTATATCAGAGTGTATAAAACTTTGACTACCCTTCTAAAAACATGGTATGAAACACTAGGTCGCTTGCTCACATAGAGCAAGGCAAAAATATACTGGCCTACAGATATTATTTTGCATCCTAAATAAAATAGGCACAGATATCTATAGTAAAACAAACTTAAGGCAGTCAGGTTAAGCTTCCATAAAAAATATATATTAAAGTAAAAAACAAAGCAAGGATAGTAACAGTAGAATCATGTAGTAAAGGCACTGGTATACTTGCTCCCTCCTTAACACTAATACCTTATTGAAATAAAAGTTTCAAAGGTGAACTCTGTAGATCCTTTCCCACACAAATTTACTTTTACCTTTTGACAGCGAAGTGAAGTGTGCTCCGTGTAGTGAAAATAGGAGGGAGATGACACGCAGAACTTCTAGTACTGCTGTCAGCTTAGAATAACTGCTCCTTCCCTTCGATTTTTTTAGCTAGCCATGAGGACTGTAAACAGCAGCTGAACTGCATTCCAAACTATTAGCTGCTGACAGAAACAGATTTACAGTGGGACAGCGATGAACCTTTACTCACAGCTACCTCCAGGAAACCCTCAAGGCTCACGATCTAGCTGCACCCACCAGCTTCCTGCAGCAGAACAGATGGTTGTAACAGCCCTCTGCACGCTTTAGATGATGCTGACTACATGGCAATTTTATTCACAGACTCAGCTTTACCATTGCCGGTTCAAATGCAATTACGGCTCTACTCTATTACATTAAAATACTAGCTATATGTGTGGGTCACCTAGATCTACATCACTGTCCCCCATTTTTAAATAATAAATAACAGTTACGTTTAATACCAGCTTCAAGCCTTTACCATTTTTTTTTTTTTTCAAGTTAGTCAGTTATTAACTAAACCTCACAACACTACTGGTCCGGTCTTGCAATTATGTGCGCACAGTGACTGCAGTGCGCACACACACACACACTACGGTAGTCTCTATCAGTGCACTACCGTGCGTGTATATATAGTGCACACATTGTTTGCATTTATTGGTGATCATGATGATTGATTCAGGGGCAGGGGGGCTAGGTACGGTGTGTGTGGTTCTGAGTGTCTGTTTAAAAAGCAGGGCAGCCACTCCCTTAACTGCTCTGACTGCTGCTCTCCACACTATACAGCTGCAGGCCCGGCCTGGCCCAACCCTGACCTGACAGCCCGGCCCACCGGGATTTTCCCCGGTATCACGGTGGCCCAATCCGGCCCTGCCCCCCAGTAGTTAAGAGTTTTATGGGCTAACGCCGGAACATAAAACTCTTAACTAAAGTGCTAAAATGTACACTAACACTCATAAACTACCTATGAACCCCTAAACCGAGGCCCCCCCACATCGCAAACACTATAATTAAATTATTTAACCCCTAATCTGCCGACCGGACATCGCCGCCACCTACATTATCCCTATGAACCGCAAATCTGCTGCCCCTAACATCGCCGACACCTACATTATATTTATTAACCCCTAATCTGCCCCCCCCAACGTCGCCGCCACCTACCTACACTTATTAACCCCTAATCTGCCGACTGGACATCGCCACCATTATAATAAATGTATTAACCCCTAAACCACCGCACTCCCGCCTCGCAAACACTATAATACATTTTATTAACCCCTAATCTGCCCTCCATAACATCGCCACAACCTACCTAAAATTATTAACCCCTAATCTCCCGCCCCCAACGTCGCCGCTACTATAATAAAGTTATTAACCCCTAAACCTAAGTCTAACCCTAACACCCCCCTAAGTTAAATATAATATAAATAAAACGAAATAAATGTACTATAATTAAATAAATTATTCCTATTTAAAACGAAATACTTGCCTATAAAATAGACCCTAAGCTAGCTACAATATAATTTAATAATTACATTGTAGCTATTTTAGGATTTATATTTATTTTACAGGCAACTTTGTATTTATTTTAACTAGGTACAATAGCTATTAAATAGTTAATAACTATTTAATAGCTACCTAGTTAAAATAATTACAAAATTACCTGTAAAATAAATCCTAACCTAAGTTACAAATACACCTAACACTACACTATCAATAAATTAATTAAATAAATTAACTACAATGATCTAAACTAAAATACAATTAAATAAACTAAACTATATTACAAAAAAAACCAAACACTAAATTACAAAAAAAAAATTATTACAAGAATTTGAATCTAATTACACCTAATCTAAGCCCCCTAATAAAATAAAAAAGCCCCCCAAAATAATAAAATTCCCTACCCTATACTAAATTACAAAAGTAATCAGCTCTTTTACCAGGCCTTAAAAGGGCTTTTTGCGGGGCATTGCCCCAAAGTAATCAGCTCTTTTAACTGTAAAATAAAATACAAGACCCCCCAACATTACAACCCACCACCCACACACCCCTACTCTAAAACCCACCCGATCCCCCTTAAAAAAAACTTACACTACCCCATTGAAGATCACCCTACCTTGAGTCGTGTTCACCAGTGATATTGCGAACTTAAAATTTTCCGTTCGCGAACAGCGAACACAAACTTCCGCAAATGTTCGCAAACGGGCGAACCGGGCTAACCGCCATTGACTTCAATAGGCAGGCGAATTTTAAAACCCACAGAGACTCTTTCTGGCCACAGTAGTGATGGAAAAGTTGTTTCAGGGGTACTAACACCTGGACTGTGGCATGCCGGAGGGGGATCCATGGCAAAACTCCCACAGAAAATTACATAGTTGATGCAGAGTCTGGTTTTAATCCATAAAGGGCATAAATCACCTAACATTCCTAAATTGTTTGGAATAACGTGCTTTAAAACATCAGGTATGATGTTGTATCGATCAGGTAGTGTAAGGGTTATGCCCGCTTCACAGTGACAGACCAAACTCCCTGTTTAACGCACCGCAAACAACCGAAAACAGTCCATTTGCACAACCGCAAACTCCCCATTTGCACAAGGTTGGATACCAAGCTAGCCATGTCCCGTTCCTTGTCCTCACTGATGTCATTGAAGGTCTCTTCCTCCACCCAGCCACGTACAACACCAAGGGTCCCCGAAAGGTGACAACAAGCCCCCTGGGACGCCTGCTGTGTTTGGTCTTCCACCTCCTCAAAGCCACCTTCCTCCTCTGACTCCTCTTCTTCAGACTCCTCTCTCTGCATTGCCTCTCTATGCATTATTATAAGGTGTGTTAAGTAGTACTATTCCTATCAGTTTAATCCCTGTTACGTCCCCTATCAAGGGACGTGTATATGGCATGAATTTTAGGAACCGGGAGATTGAAAAAGATGCTTGGTCGGTCCTCCTACTTCAAATTTGGGGCACTGCGCGTGCAATCTAATGTGCCACCAGATAGGAGTGGTGTGTTAAGTTGTACTATTCCTATCAGTTTAATCCCTATTACGTGCCTTTTTTTTTGGTTTGGTTTTTGAAGCCACAGTGCAGCACCAGAGGACAGAAAAATTTGGCATGTACACATGCCTGAAAAATTAGGCATTGTTGCAGCCGCTGCTGTAGCAGCGGCCAGAAAAATTGATGTTTGTTTCCCAGGCAGAAAGTGACCTAAAACATTGCAGCTTGAACCCTAGTTGGTGGTGGATAAGTCATGCAAGTCATCCGGCATTCGAAGATAAAATACAGCAGCGTGTGGACCATTTTTAGCCCAAGGCAGCTCATCTCATCAGGACTTTTTTACTTGAATGTATCGCCCAATGTCAGTCCCTTCGGGATCCATCCCTCATTCATCTTAATAAAGGTGAGGTAATCTAGACTTTTTTGACCTAGGCAACTTCTCTTCTCAGTGACAATACCTCCTGCTGCACTGAAGGTCCTTTCTGACAGGACACTTGAAGCGGGGCAGGCCAGAAGTTCTATCGCAAATTGGGATAGCTCAGGCCACAGGTCAAGCCTGCACACCCAGTAGTCAAGGGGTTCATTGCTCCTCAGAGTGTTGAGATCTGCAGTTAAGGCAAGGTAGTCTGCTACCTGTCGGTCGAGTCATTCTCTGAGGGTTGCCCAATTTTAATGCCGCCACCAAATTACTTCCATTGTCAGAAACCACTTTGCTGTTCTCCAGTTGGTGCAGAGTCAGCCACTGATCCACCTGTGCATTCAGGGCGGACAGGAGTGCTGGTCCGGTGTGACTCTCTGCTTTTAGGCAAGTCAACCCCAATGCGGCGTGAAACTGCCGTATCCGGGATGTGGAATAGTACCTGGGGAGCTGGGGGGGTGCCGTTGATGTGGAGCAAGACGCAGCAGCAGAAGAGGACTCAGCCGAGGAGGTTATGGAAGAGGATGGAGTAGGAGGAGTAGAGGAGGTGGCAGCAGGCCTGCCTGCAAGTCGTGGCAGTGTCACCAACTCCTCTGCAGAGCCACGCATTCCATGCTTGGCAGCCGTCAGCAGGTTTACCCAATGCGCAGTGTAGGTAATATACCTGCCCTGACCATGCTTTGCAGACCAGCTATCAGTGGTCAGATGGACCCTTGCCTCAACACTGTGTGCCAGACATGCCATTACTTCCTTTTGCACAATCGAGTACAGGTTGGGGATTGCCTTTTGTGCAAAGAAATTTTGTCCGGGTACCTTCCACTGCGGTGTCCCAATAGCTACAAATTTTTTGAATGCCTCAGACTCCACCAGCTTGTATGGTAAAAGCTGGCGGGCTAAGAGTTCAGACAAGCCAGCTGTCAGACGCCGGGCAAGGGGGTGACTTTGTGACATTGGCTTCTTACGCTCAAACATGTTCTTGAAAGACACCTGACTGTGTGCAGATGAGCAGGAAATGCTCCGGAAGAGAGATGGAGTGGCAGATGGTTGAGAGGGGGCAAGGAGGACAGCAGTGGTTGACGTGGCTGAAGATGCTGGACCAGGAGGAGGATGGCGGCTTTGAGTTTGTGTGCTGCTTGTACTCATGTGTTGATCCCATAGGCGTTTGTGATGTGCGATCATGTGCCTTCGCAAAGCAGTTGTACCTAGGTGGGTGTTGGACTTCCCACGACTCAGTTTCTTTTGGCACAGGTTGCAAATGGCATCGCTGTTGTCAGAGGCAGACACACAAACAAAATGCCACACTGCTGAGCTCTGCGATGACGGCATTCTGGTGGTGGCAACAGCAAGCATTGATTGGCATTCTGTCTGGCTGACCCCGGGTGCCGATGCATTCTGTCTGACTGTGCCACTAGCTCCTTGCGACAACCTCCCCCTGCTTCCAACTCGTCTCCTCCTCCTCCTCTCTGTCTCCCCATCTGAACTTTCCCCCTGTTCTTCTTCTCTTCTAGCGGGCACCCACGTGACATCCACGGATGCATCGTCATCATCAACCGCTTCACTTGTATCTGACAACTCAACAAAGGAAGCAGCAGCGGGTACAACATAATCATCATCACACCGTACGTCCATGTCTGTAATGCTGCCTGACTGAGACATATCATTGTTATCTACATCCTCTGTCAATGATGGTTGCGCATCAGTCATTTCTTCAAACTGATGTGTAAATAACTCCTCTGACAGATCAAGTGAAGCGGTTGTGGTGCTAGTGTTGGTGGTGGCGGCAGGCGGGCGAGTGGTAACTTGAGAGGTGCACGAAGCTAAGCTGGAGGAGGATGGTGCATCAAGGTTCCGAGCGGAAGCTATAGAAGATCGGGTGTCCTGTGTTAAAAAGTCAACTATGTCCTCAGAACTTTTCGAGTTCATGGTACGTGGCCTCTGAACACTGGGCATTATTCTAGGTCCAAAGGGAATCACAGCACCACGACCACGACGGCACCTGCGGGGTGGCCTGCCTCTGCCTGTCATTTTTTTTAAATGTACACTTACACTACTATTAAACAAGATATGAGTGGTGCCACTGGGCAAGTGGGCACAGTATACGCTGTGAGCCTAACACAAAAAAGCAGATTGATGTTTCACAGTCCAAAAAGTTTTTTTTGTTTTAAATATTCACTTACACTACTATTAAACAAGATATGAGTGGTGCCACTGGGCAAGTGGGCACAGTATACGCTGTGAGCCTGACACAAAAAAGCAGACTGATGTTTCACAGTCCAAAAAGTTTTTTTTTTTTTTTTAAATGTACACTTACACTACTATTAAACAAGATATGAGTGGTGGCACTGGGCAAGTGGGCACAGTATACGCTGTGAGACTGAGACAAAAAAGCAGACTGATGTTTCACAGTCCAAAAAGTTTTAATTTTTTTAAATGTACACTTACACTACTATTAAACAAGATATGAGTGGTGGCACTGGGCAAGTGGGCACAGTATACGCTGTGAGCCTGACACAAAAAAGCAGACTGATGTTTCACAGTCCAAATTTTTTTTTGTTTTTTATTTACACTTACACTACTATTAAACAAGATATGAGTGGTGCCACTGGGCAAGTGGGCACAGTATACGCTGTGAGCCTGACACAAAAAAGCAGACTGATGTTTCACAGTCCAAAAAGTTTTTTGTTTTTTTTAAATGTACACTTACACTACTATTAAACAAGATATGAGTGGTGCCACTGGGCAAGTGGGCACAGTATACGCTGTGAACCTGACACAAAAAAGCAGACTGATGTTTCACAGTCCAAAAAGTTTTTTGTTTTTTTTAAATGTACACTTACACTACTATTAAACAAGATATGAGTGGTGCCACTGGGCAAGTGGGCACAGTATACGCTGTGAGCCTGACACAAAAAAGCAGACTGATGTTTCACAGTCCAAAAAGTTTTTTTTTTTTTTAAATGTACACTTACACTACTATTAAACAAGATATGAGTGGTGCCACTGGGCAAGTGGGCACAGTATACGCTGTGAACCTGACACAAAAAAGCAGACTGATGTTTCACAGTCCAAAAAGTTTTTTTTTTTTTAAATGTACACTTACACTACTATTAAACAAAGTATGAGTGGTGGCACTGGGCAAGTGGGCACAGTATACGCTGTGAGCCTGAGACAAAAAACAGACTGATGTTTCACAGTCCAAAAAGTTTTTATTTTTTTAAATGTACACTTACACTACTATTAAACAAGATATGAGTGGTGGCACTGGGCAAGTGGGCACAGTAAACGCTGTGAGCCTGGCACACACGCTGGCAGGCAGGCAACTGCAATTAGATTACACAAGCAGACTGATGTTTCACAGTCAAAAAAGTTTTTTTTTTTTTAAATTTACACTACTGTTACACCAGATATGAGTGGTGGCACTGGGCAAGTGGGCACAGTATACGCTGTGAGCCTGGCACACACGCTGGCAGGCAGGCAACTGCAATTAGATTACACTAGCAGACTGATGTTTCACAGTCAAAAAAGATTTTTTTTTAATTTACACTACTATTACACCAGATATGAGTGGTGGCACTGGGCAAGTGGGTCTGGCACACATGCTGGCAGGCAGGCAGGCAACTGCAATTAGATTACACAAGCAGACTGATGTTTCACAGTCCAAAAGTTTTTTTTTTTAAATTTACACTATTGTTACCCCAGATATGATTGGTGGCACTGGGCAAGTGGCTTGGCAGGCAGGCAACTGCAATTAGATTACACAGGGAAAAAAAAAAACAGACTGATGTTCTAGCCCTAAAAAGGGCTTTTTGGGGTGCTGTCCTTACAGCAGAGATTAGATGAGTCCTTCAGGACTGTAGTGGACACTGAATACACTAGCCTAGCTATCAATTTCCCTATTAATCAGCAGCAGCTACACTGTCCCTCCTCTCCCTAAGAATGCAGCTTCCGAATGAATCTAAAATGGATGCTGTCCAGGAGGTAGGAGGGTCTGGGAGGGAGGGTCTGCTGCTGATTGGCTGGAATGTGCCTGCTGACTGTGAGGTACAGGGTTAAAGTATTACTCAATGATGACGAATAGGGGGCGGATCAAACATCGCATATGTTCGCCCGCCGCGGCGAACGCGAACATGCTATGTTCGCCGGGAACTATTCGCCGGCGAACTATTCGCGACATCACTAGTGTTCACCCACCCGGGCACCGATGGGCCAAAAGAGGACATCCCGAGTGGCAGAAATCTTCATCCGATCGGGGCAGAAGAGGTCCTCCATCCAGCAGATGACGTCATCCAAGATGGCATCCCTTGAATTCCGATTGGCTGATAGGATTCTATCAGCCAATCGGAATTAAGGCAGGAAAAATCCGATTGGCTGATGTAATCAGCCAATTGGATTGAAGTTCAATTCGATTGGCTGATTGGATCAGCCAAGAGAATGCGAGGGCAATGCCCCACAAAAAGCCCTTTTAAGGGCTGGTAAAAGAGCTGATTAATATTTTTTTTTTTTTGTAATTTAGTGTTTGGTTATTTTACAGGTAATTTTGTAATTATTTTAACTAGGTAGCTATTAAATAGTTATTAACTATTTAATAGCTATTGTACCTGGTTAAAATAAATACAAAGTTGCCTGTAAAATAAATATAAATCCTAAAATAGCTACAATGTAATTATTAAATTATATTGTAGTAGGGTTTATTTTATAGGTAAGTATTTAGTTTTAAATAGGAATAATTTATTTAATTATAGTAAATTTATTTTGTTTTATTTATATTATATTTAACTTAGGGGGTTGTTAGGGTTAGGGTTAGACTTAGGTTTAGGGGTTAATAACTTTATTATAGTAGCGGCGACGTTGGGGGCGGGAGATTAGGGGTTAATAATTTTAGGTAGGTTGCGGCGATGTTAGGGAGGGCAGATTAGGGGTTAATGAAATTTATTATAGTGTTTGCGAGGTGGGAGTGCGGCGGTTTAGGGGTTAATACATGTATTATAGTGGCGGCGATGTCCGGTCGGCAGATTAGGGGTTAATAAGTGTAGGTAGGTGGCGGTGACATTGGGTGCGGCAGATTAGGGGTTAATAAATATAATATAGGTGTCGGCAATGTTGGGGGCAGCAGATTAGGGGTTCATAGGGATAATGTAGGTTGCGCCGGTGTCTGGAGCAGCAGATTAGGGGTTAATAGTATAATGCAGGTGTCAGCGACAGCGGGGGCAGCAGATTAGGGGTTAATAAGTGTAAGATTAGGGGTGTTTAGACTCGGGGTTCATGTTAGGGTGTTAGGTGTAGACTTAGAAAGTGTTTCCCCATAGGAAACAATGGGGCTGCGTTAGGAGCTGAACGTTGCTTTTTTGCAGGTGTTAGGTTTTTTTTCAGCCAGCTCAGCCCCATTGTATCCTATGGGGAAATCGTGCACGAGCACGTTTTCACAGCTTACCGCTACCGTAAGCAACGCTGGTATTGAGGGTTGAAGTGGAGCTAGATTTGGCTGCACGCTCACTTTTCTGAGGCTAACGCAGCCATTCAGAAAACTCGTAATATCAGCGTTGGCTTAAGGGAGCACTGGAAAAAAAAAGGTTGTTAGCCCCGCAAGTTTTTACCGACAAAACTCGTAATCTAGGCGTAAATTATTCCTATTTAAAACTAAATACTTACCTATAAAATAAACCCTAAGCTAGCTACAATATAACTAATAGTTACATTGTAGCTATTTTAGGATTTATTTTTATTTTACAGACAGCTTTCTATTTATTTTAACTAGGTACAATTGTTATTAAATAGTTATTAACTATTTAATAACTACCTAGCTAAAATAAATACAAAATTACCTGTAAAATAAATCCTAACCTAAGAATTAAGGTAGGAAAAATCCTATTGGCTGATTCAATGAGCCAATAGGATTGAAGTTCAATCCTATTGGCTGATCTAATCAGCCAATAGGATTGAGCTCGCATTCTATTGGCTGTTCCAATCAGCCAATAGAATGCAAGCTCAATCCTATTGGCTGATTGGATCAGCCAAAATAATTTTTCCTACCTTAATTCCAATTGGCTGATAGAATCCTATCAGCCAATCGGAATTCAAGGGATGCCATCTTGGATGATGTCATTTAAAGGAACCTTCATTCTTCTTTAGGACGTCGATGGAAGAGGATTCTCCATGCCGGCTGGATTGAAGATGGACCCGCTCCGGATGGATGAAGATAGAAGATGCCGCCTGGATGAAGACTTCTGCCGGTCTGGATGTCCTCTTCTGCCCAGATCGGATGAAGACTTCTGCCCCTCTGGAGGTCCACTTGTGCCCGGCTATGTGAAGACGGCTCAAGGTAGGGCGATCTTCAAGGGGTTAGTGTTAGGTTTTTTAAGGGGGGTTTGGGTGGGTTTTAGAGTAGGGTTGGGTGTGTGGGTGGTAGGTTTTAATGTTGGGGGGTTGTATTTCTTTTTTTACAGATAAAAGAGCTGATTACTTTGGGGCAATGCCCCGCAAAAGGCCCTTTTAAGGGCTATTTGTAATTTAGTATAGGGCAGGGAATTTTATTATTTTGGGGGGCTTTTTATTTTATTAGGGGGCTTAGATTAGGTGTAATTAGTTTAAAATTCTTGTAATTTTTTTTTTATTTTCTGTAATTTAGTGGGTTTTTTTTGTACTTTAGTTAATTTTATTTAATTGTAATTAGTTTTATTAAATTGTAGTTAATTTATGTAATTATTTTAATGATAGTGTAGTGTTAGGTGTAATTGTAACTTAGGTTAGGATTTATTTTACAGGTAATTTTGTATTTATTTTAGCTAGGTAGTTATTAAATAGTTAATAACTATTTAATAACTATTGTACCTAGTTAAAATAAATACAAACTTGCCTGTAAAATAAAAATAAATCCTAAAATAGCTACAATGTAATTATTAATTATATTGTAGCTAGCTTAGGGTTTATTTTACAGGTAAGTATTTAGTTTTAAATATGAATAATTTAGTTAATAATAGTAATATTTATTTAGATTTATTTAAATTATATTTAAGTTAGGGGGTGTTAGGGTTAGGGTTAAACTTAGGTTTAGGGGTTAATAACTTTATTATAGTGGTGGCGGTGTGGGGGGGGGCAGGATAGGGGTTAATATGTATAATGTAGGTGGCGGCGGGCTCCGGGAGCAGCGGTTTAGGGGTTAATATATTTATTATAGTTGTGGCGGGCTCCGGGAGCGGCGGTTTAGGGGTTAAACATTTTGTTTGGTTGCGGTGGGCTCTGGGCACAGTGGTTTAGGGGTTAATAAGTATAATGTAGGTTGCGGCAGTGTAGGGGGGTAGATTAGGGGTGTTTAGACTCGGGGTACATGTTAGGGTGTTAGGTGTAGACATTTCCTATAGGAATCAATGGGATATCGGGCAGCAGCGAACATGAGCTTTCGCTGCTGTCAGACTCTCATTGATTCCTATGGCATCCGCCACCTCCAGGGCGGCGGATTGAAAACCAGGTACGCTGGGCCGGAAAAGTGCCGACCGTATCCGCTAGGATCTTGATAACTTCAAAAAGTAGTCAGATTGTGCTGAACTTGCGTTCAGAACATCTGGAGTGACGTAACCATCGATCTGTGACGGACTCAGTTCGGGCGGATCGTATGATACATCACTATATTCTACTTTTGTCGGTCTCTAGCCTTTGATAACTAAGGCGAATCAGGCTCACCACAAATACGCTGTGGAATTCCAGCGTATTTGCGGTTGACAGCTTGATAAATAGAGGCCATTAGCTAAGGATATTTGCTCTTCGACTATTTGCTGAAATCCTGGAAAGATTTCAGGCTGTCCTATTTCATAGGCTTCTTCCAATCTAAAAGTGAGATCCCCTTGATTATAATTTACATTGCCCCCATGACTCTGGGTATTGGGGTAATCTTGCTGTTTGATCGGCTGATCAAATAATAGAGAGGCTTCTTCAATTTTACAGATGACTTCATCTGAGCTGAAGGGATAAATAGACTGAATAGAAATAGACCCTCTGGTATAGAGGCAAGGGATTGTTCTATTAATTGTTCTTCAGTTAAGTATCCTTCAGGTATTAGCCCGATTACATTATTTTGGAATCCAAAAGTGTAATAACTCGATTCCAGCGCATATCCTATGGTAGTTCCCTTGGATAAGGTTATATATATCCTGTGGGGTCATATTATGCATAATAATATGTATTGGAATATTTCCCATATTTACCAAATGAGTGTGGGCCATTGTGACACCCAGATTTTGTATTCTATGGGAGAGGCAAATTAGTGTTTCAGAAGTTTTTAATTTCTGACCTCTCTTTACCTGTAAGGGTAAAATAAATTTATCAGCCCCAGCAGGAATTATAACATTGTTAGACACCTGCATATTCACAGCATATGGCAATTGCTGGTTTGATTTCAGGGCTGCACTTTAATCCTGAAATACTTCAGGGTCCCCCTTTAACCTGCTCCAGAGGCAAGAGTTAATCAAATCTATTTGTATGGCATGTCTATGTAAGATATCATTGCCAATGTATATTTGATTATGGGGAGTATTTAAAACTAAAAACAGGTGCTTTGCCGATTTATTACCTAAAGATATAGATAATAAGCACTTAGCTGTGATGTTATAGCTTTCAAACCTGTCATCCAGGCCGTGGACACAGTGGTCTTGGGGAGAAAGATATTTAATAACTTTAGGTTCAGCTATCTGTGCTAATAAGCCTTCCCTTATATAGCTAGCTTCCTGTTTTAAGTTTAATTTAGCATATTTGGTTTTTCCAAGGTCATGCACTTGTATAGGGATAAATAGATCCTCTTTGACTCTCTCAATTCCTGCGAGGTATTGAGCGTGTCCTCCCCACTTAGGGATTTTATGATCCCCCTTGTGGAGAGATATGGTTAATACATCGCCGTCTAAGGAAATATTCGCTATCTTTCCAGGCGAAATTTTAAAAGTATTACCATCAGAGCCACTTAAAGAAGTCTGATCATCTATTTGTAAAATAGTGATTTCAGGTACAGAGTTATTCCTGAAATGAATCTCCACAGCATCTGGCTTCTCTTCCACCACGTGACAGTTATGTCGGGTGCGAGATATACCGGATTGCTCGTAATTAATTGGCCATTTTACTTGTGACCAAATTACATTATTTATGCAATCAATTATGGTGCTTAATCGCTTCAGGAGATCACTACTAATAATTAAACGATCAGTTGGCAGATCCACTATAACGACAGGGTGTCTTATGACCCTGTTCCCCAGTTTAAATTTTAACCATGCAGTACCGTAGACTTTTAGAGAGTTACCCCCATCACCTATTAGTGAACCATCAAATTCTTTTATTTTAGGTTTGTGGGGTGTTAGCTCATTTAGCTGTGTGTAGTACTTGTGGGATAAAATAGTTCCCTGAGATCTAGTATCAATTAATCCCATGATAGGGTTGGATACTGAATCCTGCAGCTCAGCTAATACATAATATCTCCGTGCAGTTTCTACCATTTCACACATAAAATGGCATGACTTCACTCTTACCGGTCTCCTCTATGACAGGATCGACTGGGTTCTTGTGTACTGCATCTGTGGAAATACGGTTAAGAGAATGCTGCAAAGGAAGAGACTGGTTAGAAGTTTCTGGCTGAGGTTGCTCGTCATCACAGCTAAATCGTCCGTTTCCGGTCTGTGGGGAGAGAACATGATTAGTACCATTATTGACATTTATCATTTCATTTGGTATATCTCTCCCCTCCCTTTCAGGTGATACTGCAGTATTTATGACTGTGCCTGTGGCCCACCGCTGGCCACTGGCTGTACCCCTAAAAAAGGATTGTTAGGTTGCTGAGCCGTAAAAGCTTGACTCATTTTAGCGAATTGTTCGCTCAACCGAATTAACTGGGTACTAAGCTAATCTACTTGATCGTACAAGTTACTTCGACCCCTGGGCCTGTCCCTTGATGCCCCATAGTAGTGATTCCTGGGCCCTTGGGTCCCCTTAGAATCAGGGCCGCTGTTTCTATCCTGGCGTGGTTGCCCCTGGGGTCCAACTTGTTCAGCGTTAGTATTTTGAGGAGCACTATTTACTTGGGGTGTCTGGTTATCCTGAGAGTATTTTCTCCACTTATTGTATCTACCTTTGCGGGGATACCTATTATCTTGTGGGTATTCTTCTCTTTGGGAGTAATTATTTACCTGGGTATGCCCCCTATTTTGGGTATAGTCTCTCTGCGCCTCAGCCTGTATTGGGGGAGGGGTAGAGTTAAACCTTTGTGGGGATACCCTGTTTTCTCTGGCCACTTCTGCATAGGTTTTCTTTTTAGACCCCAAATTGAGGGGACTAGGTGATACCCTAGTTTCTGCCACAATTTTAGGTTTGGGCTTTCTCTCCCTTTTATCCCCCTGTTCACCGGACTGCTGAATAGAGTATAACTTTGTACTCTCTTTGATCAGCCATTCCAATGAGCAGTTCTCATCAAAATCTCTAGCTAAAATAATTTTGATGGGTGCAGGCAGTGCTTCAAAAAATAAATTAACAAATTCTGAGCATTCAAATATGGGATTATCTTCAGCCATACTGTACACACTTTTCAGTATAGAAAGTAATTCTATAGGGCTTTGATATGCACTACATTTTAAACCATATACAGCTATTTCCGCTGCAGTTTTAGTGCAATGTTTCCCAAATTCTTTTCTGCACTGTCACTTTGGCCTCTAGTTATCAAGTCGTCAACCGCAAATACGCTGGAATTCCGCAGCGTATTTGTGGCGAGGCTGATTCGCCGTAGTTATCAAGCCCTACAGCCCGGCAAAAGTAGAATTTAGTGACGTAACCTACGATCCGCCGGACTCATTCCGACACAGATCGATGGTTACGTCACTACAGATGTTCCGAGCGCAAGTTCGGCACAATCTGACTACTTTTGGTAGTTATCAAACTACTACCAGGTACGCTCGCCACTATTCTGGGCCAGCGTACCTGGTTTTCAATCTGCCGCCCTGGGAGTCTGACAACAGCGAGAGCTCATGTTCGCTGCTGCCCGAGATCCCATTGATTCCTATGGGAGATGTCTGCACCTAACACCCTAACATGTACCCCGAGTCTAAACAACCCTAATCTGCCCCCCCTACACCACCGCCACCTACTTTATACATATTAACCCCTAAACCACTGCTCCCGGACCCCAGCGCAACTATAATAAATATATTAACCCCTAATCTGCCCCCCCTATACCGCCGCCACCTATCTTAAACTTATTAACCCCTATCCTGCGGATCCCGGACCCCGCCACAACTAAATTAAATGTTTAACCCCTAAACCGCCGCTCCCGGACCCCGCCGCCACCTATATTAAACTTATTAACCCCATATCCTGCCCCCCTATACCGCCGCCACATATATTAAACTTATTAACCCCTAAACCTAAGTCTAACACTAACACTAACACCCCCCTAACTTTAATATTATTTTAATAAATCTAAATAAAACTTACTATTATTAACTAAATTATTCCTATTTAAAAATAAATACTTACCTGTAAAATAAACCCTAAGATAGCTACAATATAATTAATAGTTACATTGTAGCTATTTTAGGATTTATTTTTATTTTACAGGCAAGTTTGTAATTATTTTAACTAGGTACAATATAGGTAATGGCGGTATAGGGGGCGGCAGATTAGGGGTTAATAGGTATAATGTAGGTGGCGGCGGGGTCCGGGAGCGGCAGTTTAGGTGTTAATACATTTATTAGAGTTGCGGCGGGGTCCAGGAGCGGCGGTTTAGGGGGTAATACATTTATTTAGGTGCGGGGGGCTCCGGGAGTGGAGGTTTAGGGGGTAAAACAGTATAGTATAGTGTGGGTGCTTAGTGACAGGGTAGCAAGAAAGCTGCCAAGAACCCGATGAGCAGCGAGATAGATGACTGTCAGTTAACAACAGTCCACTGCTCATCGCTCCGTACTTGGTGCGCGGCTTCTTGACAGCTTTCTTGATAACTTTGGCAAAGGTTTTCAGGTCCACGGCAGCAATGGTAGGCGAGATTAGGCGAGTGTATTGGGCCGGCGAATGCAGGAAAGTAGACAGCTTCATAACTAGAGGCCTTTGTCTCATCCCAGGAATGAATATTCATATCCTTTAGTGAAGCAAAGAATTTGTGATATTTACCTTCAAATACCCAGGGCAGAAATTCAATTTTTAACTGCTCACTTGTAACATTGGTTATAGATAAAGCATTTTCAAAGGCCTCTAAGTGGTCAATTATGGAAGTGGTCCCCCCTTTGAAAAATGGGCATACTGCATTCTTTAGGAATTTAATTATTGTAGGGGTGTCATACACTTTTTTTTAAGCACATTACTGGATTTCATTGAGAACTTATTGTTTGAGTTAGAGTGCATTTTATCTGTCCTATCTTTACTCTGCTGAAATCTCACGCATGCATTTTTATATGGGCTGTCTGAGAAGCTAGCCCCCCCTTCTGACCCGCTATAGTAACTGACCTCTTCCTTTGAGGTGTAATAATCATCTTGTCCTCCAGAGTTAGGAAATTACCTAGGGAGAAAAGTTATCTCTGGGCCTGAATTAGGGCTATAAGTTGGGTACTTTTGTCTCTCCTCCCGCCTGGTATTTTGAAACTCATTTCTGACCCAGTCCTTAATTGAGTTATTCATTTCAGCATTAGTGTTATTACTTAAAGGGACAGTCTACACCAGAATTTTTATTGTTTTAAAAGATAGATAATCCCTTTATTACCCATTTCCCAGTTTTGCATAACCAACACAGTTATAATAATATACTTTTAACCTCTGTGATTATCTTGTATCTAAGCCTCTGCAAACTGCCCCTTTTTTCAGTTCTTTTGACAGACTTGCAGTCTAGCCAATCAGTGCCTGCTCCCAGATAACTTCACGTGCACGAGCACAGTGTTATCTATATGAAATATGTGAACTAACACCCTCTAGTGGTGAAAAACTGTTAAAATGCAATCTGAAAGAGGTGGGCTTCAAGGTCTAAGAAATTAGCATATGAACCTCCTAGGTTAAGCTTTCAACTAAGAATACCAAGAGAACAAAGCAAAATTGGTGATAAAAGTAAATTGGAAAATTGTTTAAAATTACATGCTCTATCTGAATCATGAAAGTTTATTTTGGCCTAGACTGTCCCTTTAAAGGTTCCTTATTGCTGCTGATTTGTCTTTTTAATTCATTTATTTCTTGTTCATATCCCTTTTCAGCCTCACGATATCTAGCTTTTAAAGTTTTATTTTTACTTTGGCATTTTTCATAGACTTCTTCTAAAGCTTTAAATTCAGCCTCTAATTTCTGATTATATTTATTTAAGGCAGAGACCTTTTTATTAGCTTCTAGAACCTCTACCTTTCCATCAATAAAAGCTTCTTCAAATTCTCACAATGAATCATTTTCACCCCTTAGCTGTCCTAATTGTCTGTCTTGTCCTGACATTTGGCTAGACATCTCACAGCTCAAATACATTAGGATCAGCCAAGTTTTGAAAATTATTTTGTCACGTCCTCTTAATTCTGTGCATTTATTAAGCTTCAGTAAAACTTGGTATAATTCACCATCGTCAACCCACATATCTTTAACTAAACCTTTGGCTTTAGCTTTACACCCCTTAATGTACATGGAGACATCATCTCCAATATCAAGTCTTGTCATGAGGTGGTTCATGGCTTCAAATTTAAGAGTTCGTGTCTGAGCCACTTCATGAACAGAGGATTCTGGGGAGGGCACATATTCATCTTGTACAGAAATGCTAGAGTTACTTTTTGCTGAAGACATAGCTATTTTAGTGTTGTACTTAATAAGATAAAAATGCTAATACAATTTTGACCAATACGAGAGAACATTTTTTATATTTTCAAAAATATTAATATTAATTTTGAAAAATGAAAATCAATATTTCAATTTTTTTTAAAAATTATATTTTCAAAAATATTAATATTAATTTTGAAATATGAAAATCAATATTTCAATTTTTCAAAAAAATTATATTTTCAAAAATATTAATATTAATTTTGAAATATGAAAATCAATATTTAAATTTTTTTTAAAAAAAATTTATATTCCCAAAAATATTAATGTTAATTTTGAAATATGAAAATTTATATTTAAATTTTTTAAAAAAATATATACTTTCAAAATATTAATATTAATTTTGAAATATGAAAATTAATATTTTAATTTTCCAAAAAAATTATATTTTCAAAATATTAATATTAATCTTGAAATATGAAAATAAATATATATATTTTTTTTTATAATTTCTATTTACTACAAATATATTATATCAATATGATAAATATTAATAATATCTCATGCAAAGTGCCTCCAAATAATATGTCAGTATATGGCCGGGTTACAATACAATATATTCAATAATTATCCTTTAAACTAAACCCCAATAAAATGCATATACAAAACCATAAAATTAATATAAAATTCCTAAGTTCTTTTTACTAGTTAATATTTAATACTATACAATGTTTAAACTGTTGTAATATGCTATGCAAAGATCATAAAAGTTGCCTTATTCAAAATAGCCTTCCAAATCAGAGTTGCATTTAAAATACCACAATGAGACCAAGATATAAGCCACTAACATTCATACTGGTACAATTTCAACAGTGCTTAGTTAAACAATAGGACAATATACACTCTAATTAAATCATCAGAAATTGTATATATTATTTGTGTAAACAAATAACTCCTATGTCAATTTAAGCTGAAATAAATTCTTACGCCTAGATTACGAGTTTTGCGGTAACAGGGGTGCGTTGCTAATGATCCTTTTTTTTTAACGCTCCCATAAGACAACGCTGGTATTACAGGGTTTTTTAAACCCGGCATTAGCCGTAAAAAGGTGAGCGTAGAGCAAGATTTAGCTCCACATCTCACCTCAATACCAGCATTGCTTATGGTAGCGGTAAGCTGGCTAAACGTGCTTGTGCACGATTTCCCCATAGGAAACAATGGGGCTGAGCCGGCTGAAAAAAAAACTAACACCTGCAAAAAAGCAGTGTTCAGCTTCTAACGCAGCCACATTGATTCCTATGGGGAAAGGAATTTTATGTCTACACCTAACACCCTAACATGAACCCCAAGTCTAAACACCCCTAATATTACACTTATTAATCCCTAATCTGCCATCCCCGACATCATCGCCACCTACATTATAATTATTAACCTCTTCTCTGCTGCTCTGGACACCGCCGCCACCTACATTATACTTATGAACCCCTAATTTGCTGCCCACAACATCGCCGACACCTACTTTTTATTTATTAACCCCTACTCTGCTGCCCCAATGTTGCCGCCACCTAACTACACTTATTAACCCCTAATCTGCCGCCGCCAATGTCGCCGCCACTATAATAAAGTTATTAACCCCTAAACCTAAGTCTAACCCTAACCCACCCTTAATTTAAATATAATTTAAATAAATCTAAATAAAATAACTACAATTAACTAAATTATTCCTATTTAAAACTAAATACTTACCTATAAAATAAACCATAAGATAGCTACAATATAACTAATAGTTACATTGTAGCTATTTTAGGATTTATTTTTATTTTACAGGCAACTTTGTATTTTTTTTAACTAGGTACAATAGTTATTAAATAGTTGTTAACTATTTAATAACTACCTAGCTAAAATAAATACAAATTTATTTGTTAGATAGATGGATAATAGATGAATGGATAAATAGATGGATAGATGGATGGATAGATAGATCGATAAAGATAGACAGTGATAGATGATAGTTAGATAATAGATGGATAGATGGATGGATGGATAGATAAAGATAGCCAGAGATATATGATAGTTAGATAATAGATGGATAGATGGATGGATGGATGGATAGATGGATGGATAGATAATAGATAGATAGATGGATAATAGATGAATAGATAGATGATAGATAAAGACAGACAGCGATAGATGATAGTTAGATAATAGATGGATAGATAGATAGATAGATAGATAGTATATCGATAGATTGATAATAGATGGATAGATAGATAGATAGATGGATTGATAGATAGATAGATAGATAGATGGATGTATGGATGGATGGATAGATAGATAGATAGATAGATAGATAGATAGATAGATGGATAGATAGATAGATAGATAGATAGATAGATAGATAGATAGATAGATAGATAGATAGATAGATGGATAGATAGATGGATAATAGATGGATAGATAGATAGATGCATAATAGATGGATGGATAGATAGATGGATGGATAGATGGATGATAGATAGATAATAGATGGATAGATAGATATTATATGGATAGATAGATAATAGATGGATGGATGGATAGATAGATGGATAATAGATGGATAGATAGACAGATAGATAGATAGATGCATAATAAATAGCTGAGTATATATATATATTGCCCTATCATTTACTAAGCACTGTTAGAATTGTACTGTTTGGATGTTAGTAGTTAAAGATCTTAAGTCTCATTGTGTTAACTGGGTGGAATTTCTACTGTGAATAAGATAAAGTTGTATGAACTCTGCATAGCATATTTTAAATAGTTTTTAAACGCATGTAATATTGACTCATATTCTGGTATTACAAATATATTTAAATGTGTTCATAGATATTTACTAATAAAAAGAATTCAGGTATTTATATTCATTTTATTGTCTTAGTAAATGTATATTTGATTGTGGGTTCAGTTTAAAGAAAGATTGTTAAATATATTCAGTTATAACCCTGCCATATACTCACACATTGTTTGGAGAGTACTGCTAAGATTCTTATAAATATACTGACATCAGCGACTATGGCGGTGGCTACATTGATACTCTTCTTCAGACCTTCAACACGGAGGTCCTCTTCATGCTGTCTCCAGCCGCACACTGAAGAGTGAATGCAAGGTACCCCTTTTATATAGGGGTACCCTTGCATTCCTATTGGCTGTTCAAAACAGCCAATAGGATGAAAGATTTAGAACAAACAAAATGGTCTCCAACAAAAATTTCTTTTATTTTTCAGGCATAAATATATTGTGATCTAAGTATAATTTGATTATATCAACTCCCAAATTATGTTTGATATTAGATCATAAGGATGTCACATCACGTCATTCATAGAAGTTTTCTTTTGTTTCTCATTCCAGTCAATTTCAATATTAGATCTGTTAGACTCTAAGATATGAGGGTAACATGATAACCATCTTTTTCAAGAATTGATCTATATAATGTGATAGATTACAGGTAAGATTGCCAATCACCAAAATAATTGGCCTTCCTGGAGGGTTTTCTAAGGATTTGTGAATTTTGGGAAGATGATAATAATATGCAATATTCAGATGTTGTGGTGTCAAAAAAAACACGCTCTCTTTTAGTCACAATTCTCTCTAGGTAGGCCTTATCTATCAATTTTACTAATTTACTCAAAAATTGTTTAGTAGGATCAAATGCCAATTTTTTATAATAGTCTTTATCTCATTGGATTCTATGGGCTTCACATAAATAACCACTTCTGTCCTGCAGGACAATCCCTCCCCCTTTATGCCTGTCTTATTGCAACATATAATGAAGCTAGCATATAATGAAGAAAGTTTCCATAATGCTGTTCTTGAAAATGTATTCAAATTAGATTTTTCTACATTCAGGTTAGGAATTTCATTGAAGTCCCTCAACACCAAAGATTGAAAAATTTGCAGAATAGGACAGTTGTTAGGTGGATTTAATTCTGATGGTAGTCTGAGATCTGTATGGATTAAATTTTCAAACATATGTTCCCTTATAACATCTGGATCTAACACCAAAATATCCTCTGATTTCATTTTATTTGCTCATTCATATTATCTGTGAAAATAGGTATATCATTTTTATCTTTAATATTTTTGTTACAGAAACACTTCTGTAGCAATAATTTTTGTATAAACCTATTCAGATCTACAAAAAGATCGAAAATATTACGTTATTTTGCTGGGCTAAAAGAAAGCCCTCATCCTAAAACAGCAATTTCCTCATTTGATAGTTTATAGGGTAAAAGATTACAAATACATATAAATATGAAACGGTAAAACCAAGAAACATGTTGTGAGTGTATCAATTATCGTATGTTTTTATACGTTTTTAATTAAAGTGTTCTTTTTTTTTACACTGACAGACAGTTTGCTGTGACCTATTTGGAGCCTGAAAGAACAATTTGGGGACCTGCACTGTGATATACGCTGAAAGAAAGTTATTTTAAACCTCCGGAGGCAAAAGTCAGCTGGTCGGCTTATAACTTGATCCAGACTGGGTGAACAGCACAATTTGAGTGCATAGTTATCTGTGAGTGCGATTCTTGCTATATTTCTTGCTTCACTCTCAGCTGCATCAGACACTTTTTGTAAGTCATGTGATTTCCAGGAATAACCAGATCTGATAGTTTCACTTTCACATAAATTCCTAAAGCCCCACTGACCTGTAAACACTAATGTGTAATGATTTATATATTTATATACAGATACACTATTGTGTAATGATTTATATATTTATATACAGATACACTAGTGTCTAATGATTTATATATTTATATACAGGTACACTAATGTGTAATGATTTATATATTTATATAGATTGTAAAGATGGGAAATAAGATCTGAAACCATTAACAGTATCCTTACAATGTTACAAACTCTTGTATGGAATAAAATAAAATAACTTATGGGATTCCTCTCAAGTGTAGGACAAGTTTTACTTGTGAGAATCACCCCCTGTTATGTGCATTTATTACTGAATATGACTTCTTTATAAAGAGAATACTTGTGTATAAAACAAAAATAAAATCAACTACAGCTTAAAGGGAAATAAAACACTGTTATTTAATAATTCAGATAGATCGTAATTTGAAACAACTTTCTAATGTACTAAAATTATCTAATTTGCATTGTTCTTATCCTTTGTTGAAAAGCACACATAGAAACAGCTATATACTACAGCTAGCTGCAGATTAGTGGCTGCACTTACACGCCCATTGTCATTGGCTTATCCATTATGGTCAGCTAGCTCCCAGTAGTGCATGATGTTCTATCTGAGGGCCAGATTTTAAGTAGCACAGTATTCTTAGCGTGAGTTGCGATAAGTAATAATGCAACCGTGTTAACTTGCGCGCATATTACAAGTGGAAAGTCAACGCGCCTGCACAAGAGCAAACAAATTTAGCAAGAGTAATAGTTAAATAAATGCTCATGTTTGTAACCTTATATTTGTCATCACTATACATTAAGTGACAGCGGATACCCGTGCCGCCTCTGGGTGATGACTCCTGTACTCAATACAACTACAGATACAACGAGGCACAGGGCAGTACAGAGAACTTTTGGTTTGCGGAAATCTACATTTCATTGCCATGACCGCTCAGGTTGTGTGTGAGATCATTGTGATACGTTGTACGCTACACATCATTGCTCTCAGGCAGGGGGGTGTGCCAGAAACTGTCACACGTGTCTGATGGGGAACCTGAGGTTGGAGACAACACAGAGTGGGACAGCAATATGGACTGCATTGATTAAGAGACATTTCCAATGTTAACCCTGTGTGACTTTTTTTTAATAAAGTTTTATTTCTTTGTTCTTTTTTATCAGGTTCCCTTTTTAATATTTTTTTTTCTTTGAAATGTGAGCATTTTGAGTCATTGTTATCATTCAATAAATATGTTTTTGTGTTTTACACATTGCAGCATAAGCTTATTTCTTAATGTATATAGATGTGTAGATATGGTTAGTGTAGAGCCCTTCATGGGCTTGAAGCAGTCTTAAGAGTTAAGGTTCATCTAATTGGGAGGTGTGCTGCAGTGTTTGCAACAATGCTGCAGGGTATTAGGAGGTCCTGGACTAACCTTTATTAGGAGTGAGCAGGAAGTGGCAGGTCTCTCTTTTTCCTGCTGCTCTGGTTGAAGATTCCTGTTTTTCCCTCCCTCCCTCGCCTGGATGCGGATGGCGGCTTGGGTCTTACAGCTCCCGTACAGGCTCCTTTAGGGGGTAACACGGCCAGGGTAGGGTTAATCGAGCTAGACTTTTGTAATCCTGTGTGCTTAATTTATTCCCTTGCAGCTGAGAATCGGCTCAAGCGGCTGTCCTCAGTGGGGTCCCCCTTAACAACCGGGCATTTCAGACTAAAACTTCCCCAAAAGACCAGAGCACTTTTAGCATTTTTACCATCACTCCCACCCCCTGATCCCTCTCAAACAGCTCTCTTCCCTCCCTCCCTACCACCCCCCATCCCCACTGGTCACCCCTCCTTAAGTACTGGCAGACAGTCTGCCAGTATGCAATTTTGGAGGTTTTCTTATTATTTTTTTAAATATTTTTTTATTGATATTTTCTTAAGTGTAGGATTACCCCCTTACCTTCCCACCTCCCTGATCCCTCCAAGAAAGCTCTCTAACCCTCCCCCCTCTAACTAGATCCGCCATCTTAGGTTCTGCTAGCTGTCTGCCAGTACCCAGTTTACCAAAATTTGGCAATGTTATTTAGTAAAAAAAAACAAAACACACATTTTTACTGTAGTGTAGCTGCCCCCACATCATTTACCCCCCTTCCCAGATCATTTTCCCACCCTCTAATCTCACCTCTACTGTATGATTTCCCTTCTCCATACTCCCCCTCCCTCTTTCCCCTTTTCTGCCGCTCTGAAGGATTTTTTTGATAACGTAGTTGTCCAGCCCCTCCCGCCCACCTCCCGCCCCCTCCAGAGATGGGCCGCCACCACGCCTCCCTCCTTACCCTGTGGGCTGAGTGCCAAGGGGCTCCGTCACACACTCCGGTTGGGGCCTTGACCTCTTGTTTAACTTGAGTAGACCAGTGACTCAATGCGCCGCCATCCCAGTTAACAGTCGGTTATCTGTTGTTATGTTGAATAAACGCAACCGCTTGCAGTCTTTCACCCACAATCTGTCTCTTGTATTTACTTTAGTTATGCTAAGTTATGTTAGTAATTAAGTTAGTAGCTGCAGCGTTAATGACAACTTGGGCCTTTAATCCCTTAGTTTTAACACTCACACTACTGGTTAGGGGATAGTGATATAAACAAACCTTTAATAGTAGTATTAATATTATCTATTACAATTAAACTTATAAGAAGTGTCATAACATTTTTAGTAGAAAATAAGTAAAAAATGAATGGTTATGTAACCGCATATATCTCTATACTGGGAGCGCGTGTAACTAAGTCATGGAAAATGTAATAGATTTCTGAAAAGCTTTAATTTAATATACAGTGGATATTGAAAAGAATCACCCCTTTAAAATAATCACATTTTGTTGCTTTGCAGCCTGAAATAAAGACAGACACAGCTTTTGTTTATCCAGTTGTAATTACTCAGTGCAACTTATAACATCCAAGTGAAATATATAACACTAACATGTCAGGCAACAATAAACACAATTCAAAAACAGAATCACTGAGTTGGAAAAAAGGATCACCCCCTTGTGTCAGTATTTTGTTGAACCACGTTTTGCTTTAATTACTGCCTTTAGTCTGTTGGGATTTGTCTCTACTAACTTTTCATATCTAGACTGTACAATATTTGCCCACTCTTCTTTGCAGAACTGCTCCAGTTCCGTTACATTTGATGGTGACCGTTTGTGGACTGCAGTCTTCAAGCCGTGCCACAAATATTCAATGGCGTTTAAGTCTGGGCTCCGAATAGGCCATGCAAGGACATTCACATTTTTCTCCTTTAACCACTGTGTGGTCATTTTTGCTGTGTGCTTTGGTTCATTGTCATGTTGGAAGGTAAACCTTCTTCCCATTGACAACTTCCTGGCAGAGGGCAGCAGATTTTCCTCACGCATTTGACAGTATTTTGCCCCATCCATTATTCCCTCAATCCTGACAAGTGCTTCAGTGCCTGCTGCAGAGAAACTCCCCCATAACAGGATATTACCACCTCCATGCTATACTGTAAATATGGTGTTAGTTGTATGGTGAGCTGTATTGGATTTCCTCCAGACATATCGTTTGGTGTTGAGGCCAAATAATTATTTTTAGTCTCATCTGACCTTAACACCTTTTTCCATGTGGCCTCAGAATCTCCTAGGTGTGTTATGGCAAAGCTCAGTCGTGACTGCATGTGGCCTTTCTTGAGGAGTGGCTTTTTTATTGCAACCCTCCCATACAAGCCACATTTGTGGAGAATTTGTGATATTGTTGTCACATTCACACAATGACCATTTTTTGTAATAAATTCCTGCAGCTGCTTCAGAGTTGCTGTGGGCCTGTTGGTAGTCTCTGTGTTGTACCAAACACCTTCCACTTTTTAATAACAGACTTCACTGTGCTTCTAGGCATTGAAAAAGCCTTTGATATTTTCTTGTATTCATCTCCTGACTTGTGCCTGTCCACAAAATTATCCTGGAGATCTGCTGACAGTGCCTTGCCACCTATAGTTGATTGTTTGCTTCAGTTGCACTACCAGGAACTGAGATACTCTAGGAAATCGCTTTTCATGTTGAGCTAATTAATATGCCCACAGCTGATCACAGTTGAAGGTCAAATGGGTTTGTGTGCCATTGAGAAGGTTATTAGTTACACCTGATTAAGTTTACAAGTAATTTTAGGAGCAGGTGATCCTTTTTCCAACTCAGTGATTCTGTTTTTAAATTGTCTTTATTTTTGCCTGACATGTTGGTGTTATATCTTTCAATTGGATGTTATAAGTTGCACTTAGCTATTACAACTGGATAAACAAAAAATGTGTCTTTCTTTATTTCAGGCTGCAAAGCAACAAAATGTGATTATTTTCAAGGGGAGTGATTCTTTACAAACTGTATATAAAAACTGTATATAAATAATTAATATTAATCGTAGGCCGTGAAATACACCAGCTGCCAAAATCAAACATTTTCTTTAACAAGAGCTTGTAACCCCAGGTAGACAGTAATACAATAAGTTACCATACTATATAGTAGACAATAACACAATAAGTTGCCATATTATAGGGTAGACAGTAACACAATAAGGTGCCATACTATAAGGTAGACAGTAACACAATAAGGTGTCATACTATATAGTAGACACTAACACAATAAGGTGCCATACTATAGAGTAGACAGTAACACAATAAGGTGCCATACTATAGGGTAGACAGTAACACAATAAGGTGCCATACTATTGGGTAGACAGTAACACAATAAGGTGCTATACTATATGGTAGTCAGTAACACAACAAGGTGTCATACTATAGGATAGACAGTAACACTATAAGGTGTCATACTATAGGATAGACAGTAACACAATAAGGTGCCATACTATAGGATAAACAGTATCACAATAAGGTGCCATCCTATATAGTAGACAGTAACACAATAATGTAACATACTATATGGTAGACAGTAACACAATAAGGTGACGTACTATAGGGTAGACAGTAACACAATTTGGTGCCATACTATCTGGTAGACAGTAACACAATAAGGTGTCATACTAAAGGGTAGACAGTAACATAATAAGGTGCCATACTATATAGTAGACAATAACACAATAAGTTGCCATATTATAGGGTAGACAGTAACACAATAAGGTGCCATACTGTATAGTAGACAGTACCACAATAAGGTGCTATACTATAGGGTAGACAGTAACATAACAATGTGTCATACTATAGAGTAGACAATAACACAATAAGGTGCCATACTATAGAGTAGACAGTAACACAATAAGGTGTCATACTATATGGTAGACAGTAACACAATAAGGTGCCATACTATAGGGTAGACAGTAACACAATAAGGTGCCATACTATAGGGTAGACAGTAACACAATAAGGTGCCATACTATAGGGTAGACAGTAAAACAATAAGGTGTCATACTATAGGGTAGACAGTAACACAATAAGGTGTCATACTATAGGGTAGACAGTGAAACAATAAGGTGACATACTATAGGGTAGACCGTAACACAATAAGGTGTCATACTATAGGGTAGACAGTAACACAATAAGGTTCAATACTATATAGTAGACAGTTACACAAAAAGGTGCCATACTATAGGGTAAACAGTAAACACAATAAGGTGCCATACTATAGGGTAGACAGTAACACAATCATGTACCATACTATATAGTAGACAGTAACACAATTAGGTGCCATACTATAGGGTAGACAGTAACACAATAAGGTGTCATACTATAGGGTAAACAGTAAACACAATAAGGTGCCATACTATAGGGTAGACAGTAACACAATCATGTACCATACTATATAGTAGACAGTAACACAATTAGGTGCCATACTATAGGGTAGACAGTAACACAATAAGGTTCAATACTATATAGTAGACAGTTACACAAAAAGGTGCCATACTATAGGGTAAACAGTAAACACAATAAGGTGCCATACTATAGGGTAGACAGTAACACAATCATGTACCATACTATATAGTAGACAGTAACACAATTAGGTGCCATACTATAGGGTAGACAGTAACACAATAAGGTGTCATACTATAGGGTAAACAGTAAACACAATAAGGTGCCATACTATAGGGTAGACAGTAACACAATCATGTACCATACTATATAGTAGACAGTAACACAATTAGGTGCCATACTATAGGGTAGACAGTAACACAATAAGGTGTCATACTATAGGGTAGACAGTAACATATTAAGGTGCCATACTATATAGTAGACAGTAACACAATATGGTACCATACTATAGTGCAGACAGTAACATAATAAGGTGACATACTATAGGGTAGACAGTAACACCATAAGGTGTCATACTATAGTTTAGACAATAACACAATATGGTGCCACACTATAGGGTAGACCGTAACATAATAAGGTGCCATACTATATAGTAGACAGTAACACAATAAGGTGCAAAACTATAGGGTAGACAATAACACAATAAGGTGTCATACTATAGGGTAGACAGTAACATAATAAGGTGCCATACTATATAGTAGACAGTAACACAATAAGGTGCCATACTATAGGGTAGACAATAACACAATAAGGTGTCATACTATAGGGTAGACAGTAACATAATAAGGTGCCATACTATATAGTAGACAGTAACACAATAATGTGTCATACTATAGGGTAGACAATAACACAATATGGTGCCATACTATAGGGCAGACAGTAACACAATAAGGTGACATACTATAGGGTAGACAGTAACACAATATGGTGCCATACTATAGGGTAGACAGTAACACAATAAGGTGCCATACTATATGGTAGACAGTAGCACAATAAGGTGCCATACTATATGGTAGACAGTAACATAATAAGGTGCCATACTATATAGTAGACAGTAACACAATAAGGTGCCATACTATATGGTAGACAGTAACATAATAAGGTGCCATACTATATATTTGACAGTAACACAATAAGGTGCCATACTATAGGGTAGACAGTAACACAAAGTGCCATACTATATAGTAGACAGTAACACAATAAGGTGTCATACTATATAATAGACAGTACCACAATAAGGTGTCATACTATAGGGTAGACAGTAACACAATAATGTGCCATACTATAGGGTAGACAGTAACACAATAAGGTGCCATACTATATGGTAGACAGTAACACAATAAGGTGCCGTACTATATGGTAGACAGTAACACAATAAGGTGCCATACTATAGGGTAGACCGTAACACAATAAGGTGTCATACTATAGGGTAGACAGTAACACAATGAGGTGTCATACTATTGGGTAGACCGTAACACAATAAGGTGTCATACTATAGGGTAGACAGTAACACAATAAGGTGCCATACTATTGGGTAGATAGTAACACAATAAGATGTCATACTATATGGTAGACAGTAACACAATAAAGAGCCATACTATATAGTAGACAGTAACACAATTAGGTGCCATACTATAGGGTAGACAGTAAAACAATAAGGTGTCATACTATAGGGTAGACAGTAACATATTAAGGTGCCATACTATATAGTAGACAGTAACACAATATGGTACCATACTATAGTGCAGACAGTAACATAATAAGGTGACATACTATAGGGTAGACAGTAACACCATAAGGTGTCATACTATAGTTTAGACAATAACACAATATGGTGCCACACTATAGGGTAGACCGTAACATAATAAGGTGCCATACTATATAGTAGACAGTAACACAATAAGGTGCAAAACTATAGGGTAGACAATAACACAATAAGGTGTCATACTATAGGGTAGACAGTAACATAATAAGGTGCCATACTATATAGTAGACAGTAACACAATAAGGTGACATACTATAGGGTAGACAGTAACACAATAAGGTGTCATACTATAGGGTAGACAGTAACATAATAAGGTGCCATACTATATAGTAGACAGTAACACAATAATGTGTCATACTATAGGGTAGACAATAACACAATATGGTGCCATACTATAGGGCAGACAGTAACACAATAAGGTGACATACTATAGGGTAGACAGTAACACAATATGGTGCCATACTATAGGGTAGACAATAACACAATAAGGTACCATACTATATAGTAGACAGTAGCACAATAAGGTGCCATACTATATGGTAGACAGTAACATAATAAGGTGCCATACTATATAGTAGACAGTAACACAATAAGGTGCCATACTATATGGTAGACAGTAACATAATAAGGTGCCATACTATATATTTGACAGTAACACAATGAGGTGCCATACTATAGGGTAGACAGTAACACAAAGTGCCATACTATATAGTAGACAGTAACACAATAAGGTGTCATACTATATAATAGACAGTACCACAATAAGGTGTCATACTATAGGGTAGACAGTAACACAATAATGTGCCATACTATAGGGTAGACAGTAACACAATAAGGTGCCATACTATATGGTAGACAGTAACACAATAAGGTGACATACTATATGGTAGACAGTAACACAATAAGGTGCCATACTATAGGGTAGACCGTAACACAATAAGATGTCATACTATAGGGTAGACAGTAACACAATGAGGTGTCATACTATTGGGTAGACCGTAACACAATAAGGTGTCATACTATAGGGTAGACAGTAACACAATAAGGTGCCATACTATTGGGTAGATAGTAACACAATAAGATGTCATACTATATGGTAGACAGTAACACAATAAAGAGCCATACTATATAGTAGACAGTAACACAATTAGGTGCCATACTATAGGGTAGACAGTAAAACAATAAGGTGTCATACTATAGGGTAGACAGTAACATATTAAGGTGCCATACTATATAGTAGACAGTAACACAATATGGTACCATACTATAGTGCAGACAGTAACATAATAAGGTGACATACTATAGGGTAGACAGTAACACCATAAGGTGTCATACTATAGTTTAGACAATAACACAATATGGTGCCACACTATAGGGTAGACCGTAACATAATAAGGTGCCATACTATATAGTAGACAGTAACACAATAAGGTGCAAAACTATAGGGTAGACAATAACACAATAAGGTGTCATACTATAGGGTAGACAGTAACATAATAAGGTGCCATACTATATAGTAGACAGTAACACAATAAGGTGCCATACTATAGGGTAGACAATAACACAATAAGGTGTCATACTATAGGGTAGACAGTAACATAATAAGGTGCCATACTATATAGTAGACAGTAACACAATAATGTGTCATACTATAGGGTAGACAATAACACAATATGGTGCCATACTATAGGGCAGACAGTAACACAATAAGGTGACATACTATAGGGTAGACAGTAACACAATATGGTGCCATACTATAGGGTAGACAATAACACAATAAGGTACCATACTATATAGTAGACAGTAGCACAATAAGGTGCCATACTATATGGTAGACAGTAACATAATAAGGTGCCATACTATATAGTAGACAGTAACACAATAAGGTGCCATACTATATGGTAGACAGTAACATAATAAGGTGCCATACTATATATTTGACAGTAACACAATGAGGTGCCATACTATAGGGTAGACAGTAACACAAAGTGCCATACTATATAGTACACAGTAACACAATAAGGTGTCATACTATATAATAGACAGTACCACAATAAGGTGTCATACTATAGGGTAGACAGTAACACAATAATGTGCCATACTATAGGGTAGACAGTAACACAATAAGGTGCCATACTATATGGTAGACAGTAACACAATAAGGTGACATACTATATGGTAGACAGTAACACAATAAGGTGCCATACTATAGGGTAGACCGTAACACAATAAGATGTCATACTATAGGGTAGACAGTAACACAATGAGGTGTCATACTATTGGGTAGACCGTAACACAATAAGGTGTCATACTATAGGGTAGACAGTAACACAATAAGGTGCCATACTATTGGGTAGATAGTAACACAATAAGATGTCATACTATATGGTAGACAGTAACACAATAAAGAGCCATACTATATAGTAGACAGTAACACAATTAAGTGCCATACTATAGGGTAGACAGTAACACAATAAGGTGTCATACTATTGGGTAGACAGTAACAAAATAAGGTGCCATACTATAGGGTAGACAGTGACATAATAAGGTGCCATACTATAGGGTAGACAGTTACACAATAAGGTGACATACTATAGGGTAGACAGTTACACAATAAGGTGACATACTATATGGTAGACAGTAACACAATAAGGTGTCATACTATAGGGTAGACAGTAACACAATAAGGTGTCATACTATTGGGTAGACAGTAACATAATAAGGTGTGATACTATATGGTAGACCATAACACAATAAGGTGTCATACTATATGGTAGACAGTAACACAATAAGATGCCATACTATAGGGTAGACCGTAACACAATAAGGTGTCATACTATAGGGTAGACAGTAACACAATAAGGTGCCATACTATTAAGTAGATAGTAACAAAATAAGGTGCCATACTATAGGGGAGACAGTAACACAATGAGGTGCCATATTATAGGGTAGACAGTAACACAATAAGGTGCCATACTATTGGGTAGACAGTAATACAATAAGGTGCCATACTATAGGGTAGACAGTTACACAATAAGGTGCCATACTATGTAGTAGACAGTAACCCAATAAGGTGCCATACTATATAGTAGACAGTAACACAATAAAGTGCAATACTATATAGTAGACAGTAACACAATAAGGTGCCATACTATATAGTAGACAGTAACATAATAAGGTGCCATACTATAGGGTACACAGTAACACAATAAGGTGCCATACTATAGGATAGACAGTAACACAATAAGGTGACATACTATAGGATAGACAGTAACACATTAAGGTGCCATACTCTAGGGTAGACAGTAACAAAATAAGTTGTAATACTATAGGGTAGACAGTAACATAATAAGGTGTCATACTATGTAGTAGACAGTAACACAATAAGGTGCCATACTATGTAGCAGACAGTAACATATTAAGGTTTCATACTATATAGTAGACAGTAACACAATATGGTACCATACTATAGTGCAGACAGTAACATAATAAGGTGACATACTATAGGGTAGACAGTAACACCATAAAGTGTCATACTATAGTTTAGACAATAACACAATATGGTGCCACACTATAGGGTAGACAGTAACATAATAAGGTGCCATACTATATAGTAGACAGTAACACAATAAGGTGCAAAACTATAGGGTAGACAATAACACAATAAGGTGTCATACTATAGGGTAGACAGTAACATAATAAGGTGCCATACTATATAGTAGACAGTAACACAATAAGGTGCCATACTATAGGGTAGACAATAACACAATAAGGTGTCATACTATAGGGTAGACAGTAACATAATAAGGTGCCATACTATATAGTAGACAGTAACACAATAAGGTGTCATACTATAGGGTAGACAATAACACAATATGGTGCCATACTATAGGGCAGACAGTAACACAATAAGGTGACATACTATAGGGTAGACAGTAACACAATATGGTGCCATACTATAGGGTAGACAATAACACAATAAGGTACCATACTATATAGTAGACAGTAGCACAATAAGGTGCCATACTATATGGTAGACAGTAACATAATAAGGTGCCATACTATATAGTAGACAGTAACACAATAAGGTGCCATACTATATGGTAGACAGTAACATAATAAGGTGCCATACTATATATTTGACAGTAACACAATGAGGTGCCATACTATAGGGTAGACAGTAACACAAAGTGCCATACTATATAGTAGACAGTAACACAATAAGGTGTCATACTATATAATAGACAGTACCACAATAAGGTGTCATACTATAGGGTAGACAGTAACACAATAATGTGCCATACTATAGGGTAGAAAGTAACACAATAAGGTGCCATACTATATGGTAGACAGTAACACAATAAGGTGACATACTATATGGTAGACAGTAACACAATAAGGTGCCATACTATAGGGTAGACCGTAACACAATAAGGTGTCATACTATAGGGTAGACAGTAACACAATGAGGTGTCATACTATTGGGTAGACCGTAACACAATAAGGTGCCATACTATTGGGTAGACAGTAACACAATAAGGTGTCATACTATATGGTAGACAGTAACACAATAAAGAGCCATACTATATAGTAGACAGTAACACAATTAAGTGCCATACTATAGGGTAGACAGTAACACAATAAGGTGTCATACTATTGGGTAGACAGTAACAAAATAAGGTGCCATACTATAGGGTAGACAGTAACATAATAAGGTGCCATACTATAGGGTAGACAGTTACAAAATAAGGTGACATACTATAGGGTAGACAGTTACACAATAAGGTGACATACTATATGGTAGACAGTAACACAATAAGGTGTCATATTATAGGGTAGACAGTAACACAATAAGGTGTCATACTATTGGGTAGACAGTAACATAATAAGGTGTGATACTATATGGTAGACAGTAACATAATAAGGTGTCATACTATATGGTAGACAGTAACACAATAAAGAGCCATACTATATAGTAGACAGTAACACAATAAGGTGCCATACTATATAGTAGACAGTACCACAATAAGGTGCTATACTATAGGGTAGACAGTAACACAATAAGGTGCCATATTATATGGTAGACAGTAACACAATAAGGTGCCATACTATAGGGTAGACCATAACCCAATAAGGTGTCATACTATATGGTAGACAGTAACACAATAAGATGTCATACTATAGGGTAGACCGTAACACAATAAGGTGTCATACTATAGGGTAGACAGTAACACAATAAGGTGCCATACTATTAAGTAGATAGTAACAAAATAAGGTGCTATACTATAGGGGAGACAGTAACACAATGAGGTGCCATATTATAGGGTAGACAGTAACACAATAAGGTGCCATACTATTGGGTAGACAGTAATACAATAAGGTGCCATACTATAGGGTAGACAGTTACACAATAAGGTGCCATACTATGTAGTAGACAGTAACCCAATAAGGTGCCATACTATATAGTAGACAGTAACACAATAAAGTGCAATACTATATAGTAGACAGTAACACAATAAGGTGCCATACTATATAGTAGACAGTAACATAATAAGGTGCCATACTATAGGGTACACAGTAACACAATAAGGTGCCATACTATAGGGTAGACAGTAACACAATAAGGTGACATACTATAGGATAGACAGTAACACATTAAGGTGCCATACTCTAGAGTAGACAGTAACACAATAAGTTGTAATACTATAGGGTAGACAGTAACATAATAAGGTGTCATACTATATAGTAGACAGTAACACAATAAGGTGCCATACTATGTAGCAGACAGTAACACAATAAGGTGCCACAATAAATGGTAGACAGTAACACAATAAGGTGCCATACTATAGGGTAGACAGTAACACAATAAGGTGCCATATTATATGGTAGACAGTAACACAATAAGGTGCCATAATATAGGGTAGACAGTAACACAATAAGGCGCCATACCATAGGGTAGACAGTAACACAATAAGGTGCCATACTATTGGGTAGACAGTAACACAATAAGGTGCTATACTATATGTTAGTCAGTAACACAATAAGGTGTCATACTATAGGATAGACAGTAACACAATAAGGTGTCATACTATAGGATAGACAGTAACACAATAAGGTGCCATACTATAGGATAGACAGTAACACAATAAGGTGCCATACTTTAGGATAGACAGTAACACAATAAGGCGCCATACCATATGGTAGACAGTAACACAATAATGTGCCATACTATTGGGTAGACAGTAAAACAATAAGGTGCTATACTATATGGTAGTCAGAAACACAATAAGGTGTCATACTATATGATAGAAAGTAACACAATAAGGTGCCATACTATATAGTAGACAGTGACACAATAAGATGCCTGTGAGGATTCCACTCCGTGTTTTGCCTTTCTCCCTCCACATCACATGGTTTTCTTTCCTTTTTAACTACTTAAGCGATCACCTGACAACAAACAGGTGCTTAGTTATTTCTCTTAGTACCTCCACGCTGCTGGTTTGTTATTGCCAGCTTCTCTGCTAAGTCAAGCCTATTGGATTACAAACTACAGATTCATTCCTTTTGCACTTAGGATTCATTTCTCTAAGAGTTATTCCTGTTAACAGCTGTTCATTATTATATTCCTAAACAGCATTTGCAAATGTGTAAACCGCTCCACTGCTGAAACTGAATGCCGCTGCAAGATTCATCTGCTGTGTGTACACAGCCTTCGTCAGTTTCTACAACACACTGAATTTACTTACACAGACTGCTTTATAAAAACAAAGGACTGCCTGTACACTTTACTCTCATTGCGGTATACACTGCACAACCAGACTAAGGGGGGAATCCGTAAACAAACAACCCACCTTTTCGGCAAGTTTCGCCTGCCGTGACTTCAACTTGATTGACAACCTTGCTCCTCCCCCAGTACACAGCTGACCGGAGCTGAAGCCGATTCAGAGTAACCTCCTGTTTTCTCCAGTTGTGTTAACAGTTACACCAGCAGCAAAAGGGATTATATGTTTACTGTCTAAAAGACTTTCATTTGAAAGCAAGCTCTCCTTTACCATCAGACTTTGCGCAACCTTCCGGATTTCAGGAACTTCTAACTACTTCAGTCTGGAAGGTTAACCAGCTCATTTAGTTTGTTTATTTAGCAAACTCAAGAAGTTTACTTTCTCCTATAAAAATTTACACTAATTCCCAATCTGTGCTACCTTAACAGTTCTGGGAATACAGTGTATTAAAGGAACACGCTGTGTGTGTTATAACAGCATTCTACTAATAACTTATTATTTCTTCACCACTGACTACATGGTCTATACAGATCTAATAGCCCAAAAGTCCTTGTGATACAAAATCTAATATTATCCATCTGTAGTTGCGGTCCATCCTATACATTATACATAAGCTATTACAGAATAACTAAGCCTTATATTATGGATCCAGCAGATCTTCCAACTATAGTTTATAACCTTTCACAACGGGTGGATGAGCTCAGCCAGGGTCTCAGGGATCTAAAAGTTGAAAATGAGACCCTAAGGAAGGTTATAAAGGATACAGTTTCTAGCAAATCAGCTACTGGGCAGGCTACTACTGAACCTATTATAGCACCTCCGGATTTATTCCATGGCGATAGACGTTTGTATCGTCAATTCAGAAATGCCTGCATCCTCACTTTTAATCTGAAACCCATCACATACCCTAATGACAGGACCAAGGTGCTCACCATGATCACCTATTTGCGTGGTGAACCCTGCATATGGGCAGATACGCTATTTGAGTCTAATAGCCCTATACTCTCCTCTTTACAGCCCTTCCTAGCTGTCATGGACGAGTTATATTTGGATTCTAACCTCCAACATACCGCTGATAATAAATTGAGGAAGTTGAAACAAGGTAATGGCCAGTTGAACTTGAGACCTATATCACTGAGTTTAAACAACATGCTATTGATTCCCAATGGAATGCAGTTGCCTTGAAGAGTCATTTTAGATTAGGTCTCTCTGATCAGGTGAAAGACGAACTGGCTCATACTGACCTCCCAGATTCCCTCGAAGCCCTCATGAGATTGGTCATGCACATCGATAGAAGATTAAGAGAGAGAAAGATGGAACGCCAGTATACCGACTCCTCATACAAAAAAAACTGCCAATCCAACTCAGGCTACCTCTCCTGCTTATCCATCTATCAGCGCCCCTGAGGCCATGGAAATAGGGCTTATCTGAGGCCCTCTCTCCTCTGAAGAAAGGTTTAGGCGAAAATCAAAGGGCCTCTGTATGTATTGCGGTTCTGCTGCCCACTCTGTTCGAGATTGCCCATCTCTACGCAAGACCAAGAACCGTAAGTCATTTTCTAACTTGACCTCTTTGATTGTGCTTGACAAACCCATTCACTGCATTCTACCCCTCTCTTTACAGTGGGACTGCAAGCAACTGAAGAAATAGGCCATAATTGATACAGGGGCACAAGGGAACTATATTGATAAATCAATTGTTTTGATTAATAAAATACCACTCATTAAAAAACTGCTCCAGTTTTTATTCGTGTCGTAGATGGCTCTGAAATTTCTTCAGGACCTATCACACATCATATCATTCCCATTCTTGTAATAACCCTCAATTCACATCAAGAATGCATCACCTTCGATGTTATCACCTCACCACTCTTTCCCATTGTCCTAGGCCTACAATGGCTTCATTTACATGAACCAACAATTACCTGGAGTTCACTGGACATCACATTTAACTCTGAGTATTGCCAACAAACTTGCTTATATCCGACTACTTTGTTACACCTAACTGAACATGCCATCATTCCCAAGGTGTACAAAACCTTTACAGAAGTTTTCAGTAAAAAGGAGGCGGACAGCTTACCACCTCACCGTTCCTACGACTGTCCTATAGACCTGAAACCTGGTACTACACCTCCATACGGCCATTTATATCCCCTCTGCCAACCGGAGTTGGACCATCTTAAATCCTACCTCAATGAGAACTTAAAAAAGGGTTTTATTCGTCCTTCTGTCTCACCAGCGGCTGCTGGTTTCTTCTTTGTTAGAAACAAAGATAACTCACTCCATCCCATCATTGCTTTCAGAGAGTTAAACAAGATAACCATAAAAAAACGGTATCCTTTACCCCTTATCCCTGAACTCATCGAACGCCTCCAACATGCAAAAATCTTCAACAAACTCGATCTCAGAGGGGCCTACAATCTTGTTCGTATAAGAGAGGGTGACGAGTGGCTGACCGCATTTCGAACCCGATATGGCCTTTTCGAATATCTTGTGATGCCTTTTGGGCTCACCAATGCTGCAGCCACATTTCAGTACTTTGTGAATGATGTTTTCCATGACCTCTTAGACACCTGTGTTGTGGGGTACCTGGATGACATCTTAGTCTACTCTGACACACTAGAAGATCACGTCAAGCATGTCAGCTGGGTGCTTTCAAGACTCCAAGTCCACAGACTTTATGCAAAGCTTGAGAAGTGTGTGTTCCACACTACGGAAATAGACTACCTCGGTTACACCATCGGACCTAAGGGCATCCAAATGCAGGAAAACAAGGTCGAATCTGTCAGAAACTGGGCACAACCCACAAACAGGAAAGAGTTACAATGATTCCTTGGTTTTAGTAATTATTATCGCAAATTTATTAGGAACTTCTCCCACAAAATAAAACCTCTCTCCAGACTTACTAGCACTTGCATACCATTTCATTGGGATGACTCCACTAACGAAGCTTTCAATATCCTCAAAAGCTCATTCACTTCAGCACCTATCCTACAGTTTCCAGACCCTTCCCTACAGTTCATTCTCGAGGTAGACTCATCAGACTATGCCCTAGGGGCTATTCTCTCTCAGAGGAAAAGCCTCACACAACCACTTCACCCGGTGGCCTTCTTCTCCAAGCTTCTCTCCCCCGCTGAAATGAATTACTCCATCAGAGAAAAAGAACTACTCGCTATTAAACGAGCATTTGACACTTGGAGACATCTCTTGGAGGGCACGTTACTACCTATCATCATCTATACCAACCATCGCAACCTGGAATTTCTGCAGAAGAACAAAACACTCTCCAGTAGACAAGTTAGATGGAGCCTATACTTCAGTAGATTCAATTACCTCATAGTATACAGACCCGGTTCTAAAAACGGCAAAGCCGACGCACTCTCCAGAAGAGATCCCAGACCACTGAATAATCAAGAAGCTACTTCGATTATACCTGCGGACAAATTCTTGGGTTTGATGCCCACACTTAAGATACAACTCCAAACTGCTCTGCAATCTGATAAGCAGATTCTCCACCAATGTCTTACAGTCAAAGATAATCTCTATTTTCATGACTCCAAGTTATATATTCCAGAAAATCTCAGGAACTAATTAATCAAACAACATCATGATCCTCCATTACTGGGTTGCCCAGGTATCAAGAGAACCATGGATTTACTGTCAAGAAACTATTGGTGGCAAAACATGGCTGATTCGGTCCGTGATTTCGTTCAAGATTGTATGATCTGCATCACCTCCTAGAGGGATAGGAATAAACCCTATGGTCAACTCATACCCTTAGATATCCCTGAAAGACATTGGGTCCATATAGGAATGGACTTCATTGTCGAACTCCCATTGAGTTATGGTTTCAACACAATTCTGGTTATGACAGATATCCTTACAAAAATGGCTCTGTTCATCCCATACCATAAGGTACCCACATCTAGTGAAACCGCACTGCTTTTTCTAAATTCGGTTGTACGCTTCCATGGGATCCCTAATATCATAACCACTGACAGAGGTGTTCAATTCACCTCCAAGTTCTGGAAGTCTCTCTCTCAACATCTACAGATAGATCATTGATTAAGTACAGCTTTTCATCCTCAGACCAAAGGCCAGACAGAAAGATTAAACCAATGGCTCGAGCAGTACATTCACTGCTACTGCTCTTATCAGCAAACAGAGTGGGCCCGATATCTTCACATGGCAGAATTTGCATACAATAACAGCAAAAACAGTTCAACCAGTCTCTCCCCCTTTTTCGCCAATTATGCTTATCACCCTACTTTCTCCATAAAAGACACAGTAATCCCAAATTCTCCTTCAGTCGACGACCTTCTGCAAAAAATAGCCTAGAACTTCCACTTCTTACGTACAAATATCCAAAACGCACAAGCTGTGCAAAAGAAATATTATGATCTTCGTAGAAGACCTTCTCCAATGTATGCAGTAGGCGATAAAGTCTGGCTTTCGACTAAAAACATCAAGATACCCGTTCCTAGCAAGAAATTAGCTGGTTTGTTCATCGGTCCTTTTACCATCACTCAGGTCATCAATTCCAATGCAGTTACTCTTGATCTTCCGTCATCATTACCCATCCATTCCACCTTCCATGTTTCACTCCCTAAACCAGCTACTACTTCATCAACCATGAAGACTATACTCCCTCCTGAGCCAGTACCCCTTGATGATGAATCCTTTGAGGTTCAGGACCTCTTGGACTCCAGAATTTGCAATGGCCAGTTGCAGTATCTGGTGAGGTGGAAAGGCTACTCGCCGGATGAAGATAGTTGGGAACCCTACACCCACATTAACACCCCTAGGCTGTTCTCTCGTTTCCATAGGCGTTACCCACATAGGCCTAAGCATCAAGCCGAGGATTGGCTTCCTTGAAGGGGGGCTTCTGTGAGGATTCCACTCCGTGTTTTGCCTTTCTCCCTCCACATCACATGGTTTTCTTACTTTTTTCACTACTTAAGTGATCACCTGACAACAAACAGGTGCTTAGTTATTTCTCTTAGTACCTCCACGCTGCTGGTTTGTTATTGCCAGCTTCTCTGCTAAGTCAAGCCTATTGGTTTACAAACTACAGATTCATTCCTTTTGCACTTAGGATTCATTTCCCTAAGAGTTATTCCTGTTAACAGCTGTTCATTATTATATTCCTAAACAGCATTTGCAAATGTGTAAACCGCTCCACTGCTGAAACTGACAGTCACTGCAAGATTCATCTGCTGTGTGTACACAGCCTTCGTCAGCTTCTACAACACGCTGAATTTACTTACACAGACTGCTTTATAAAAACAAAGGACTGCCTGTACACTTTACTCTCATTGCGGTATATACTGCACAACCAGACTAAGGGGGGAATCCCTAAACAAACAACCCACCTTTTCGGCAAGTTTCGCCTGCCGTGATTTCAACTTGATTGACAACCTTGCTCCTCCCCCAGTACACAGCTTACCGGAGCTGAAGCCGATTCAGAGTAACCTCCTGTTTTCTTCAGTTGTGTTAACAGTTACACCAGCAGCAAAAGGGATTATATGTTTACTGTCTAAAAGACTTTCATTTGAAAGCAAGCTCTCCTTTACCATCAGACTTTGCGCAACCTTCCGGGTTTCAGGAACTTCTAACTACTTCAGTCTGGAAGGTTAACCAGCTCATTTAGTTTGTTTATTTAGCAAACTCAAGAAGTTTACTTTCTCCTATAAAAATTCACACTAATTCCCAATCTGTGCTACCTTAATAGTTCTGGGAATACAGTGTATTAAAGGAACAAGCTGTGTGTGTTATAACAGCATTCTACTAATAACTTATTATTTCTTCACCACTGACTACATGGTCTATGCAGATCTAAAAGCCCAAAAGTCCTGGTGATACAAAATATATTATTATCCATCTGCAGTTGTGGTCCATCCTATACATTATACATAAGCTATTACAATGCCATACTATAGGGTAGACAGTAACATAATAAGGTGCCATACTATATAGTAGACAGTAACACAATAAGGTGCCATACTATATAGTAGACAGTAACACAATAAGGTGTCATACTATAGGGTAGACAGTAACATAATAAGGTGCCATACTATATAGTAGACAGTAACACAATAAGGTGCCATACTATAGGGTAGACAGTAACACAATAAGGTGCCATACTATATAGTAGACAGTAACACAATAAGGTGCCATACTATATAGTAGACAGTACCACAATAAGGTGTCATACTATATAGTAAACAGTAACACAATAAGGTGCCATACTATAGGGTAGACAGTAACACAATAAGGTGTCATACTATATAGTAGACAGTAACAAAATAAGGTGACATACTATATGGTAGACAGTAACACAATAAGGTGCCATACTATAGGGTAGACCATAACACAATAAGATGTCATACTATAGGGCAGACAGTAACACAATAAGGGGCCATACTATATAGTAGACAGTAACACAATAAGGTGTCATACTATTGGGTAGACAGTAACACAATAAGGTGCCATACTATAGGGTAGACAGTAACACAATAAGGTGCCTTACTATAGGGTAGACAGTAACACAATAAGGTGCCATACTATATAGTAGACAGTAACACAATAAGGTGCCATACTATAGGGTAGAAAGTAACATAATAAGGCACCATACTATAGGGTAGACAGTAACACAATAAGGTGCCATACTATATGGCAGACAGTAACACAATAAGGTGCTATACTATATGGTAGTCAGTAACACAATAAGGTGCCATACTATATAGTAGACAGTAACACAATTAGGTGCCATACTATAGGGTACACAGTAACACAATAAGGTGCCATACTATAGGGTAGACAGTAACACAATAAGGTGACATACTATAGGATAGACAGTAACACAATAAGGTGCCATACTATAGGTTAGACAGTAACACAATAAGGTTTAATACTATAGGGTAGACAGTAACACATTAAGGGGCCATACTATATAGTAGACAGTAACACAATAAGGTGCCATACTATAGAGTAGACAGTAAAACAATAAGGTGTCATACTATAGGGTAAACAGTAACACAATAAGGTGTCATGCTATAGGGTAGACAGTAACACAATAAGGTGTCATACTATAGGGTAGACAGTAACACATTAAGGGGCCATACTATATGGTAGACAGTAACACAATATGGTGACATACTATATGGTAGATCGTAACACAATAAGGTGCCATACTATAGTGTAGACCGTAACACAATAAGGTGCCTTACTATAGGGTAGACAGTAACACAATAAGGTGTCATACTATAGGGTAGACAGTAACACAATAAGGTGCCATAATAGGGGGTAGACAGTAACACAATAAGGCGCCATACTATAGGGTAGACAGTAACACAATAAGGTGCCATACTATAGGGTAGACAGTAACACAATAAGGTGCCATAATAGGGGGTAGACAGTAACACAATAAGGCGCCATACTATAGGATAGACAGTAACACAATAAGGTGCTATACTATATAGTAGACAGTAACACAATAAGGTGTCATACTATATCTTAGACAGTAACACAATAAGGTGCCATACTATAGGGTAGACAGTAACACAATAAGGTGCCATACTATAAGGTGGACAGTAACACAATATGGTGCCATACTATTGGGTAGACAGAAACACAATAAGGTGCTAAACTATATGGTAGACAGTAACAAAATAAGGTGCCATACTATAGGATAGACAGTAACACAATAAGGTGCCATACTATAGGATAGACAGTAACACAATACGGTGTCATACTATAGGGTAGACAGTAACACAATAAGGTGCCGAACTATAGGATAGACAGTAACACAATACGGTGTCATACTATAGGATAGACAGTAACACAATAAGGTGCCATACTATAGGATAGACAGTAACACAATACGGTGTCATACTCTAGGGTAGACAGTAACACAATAAGGTGCCATACTATATGGTAGACAGTAACACAAGGTGCATTACAATTGGGTAGACAGTAACACAATAAGGTGCCATACTATAGGGTAGACAGTAACACAATAAGGTGTCATACTATAAGTTAGACTGTAACACTATAAGGCGGCATACTATAGAGTAGACAGTAACACAATAAGGTGCCATACTATTGGGTAGTCTGTAACACAATAATGTGCCATACTATAGGGCAGACAGTAACACAATAAGGTGCCATACTATAGGGTAGACAGTAACACAATAAGGTGCCATACTATTGGGTAGACAGTAACACAACAAGGTGCTATACTATATGGTAGTCAGTAACACAATAAGGTGTCATACTATAGGATAGACAGTGACACAATAAGGTGCCATACTATAGGATAGACAGTAACACAATAAGGTGCCATACTATATAGTAGACAGTAACACAATAAGGTGCCATGCTATATCTTAGACAGTAACACAATAAGGTGCCTACTATAGGTTAGACAGTAAAACAATAAGTTGCCATACTATAGGATAGACAGTGACACAATAAGGTGCCATAATATAGGATAGACAGTAACACAATAAGGTACCATACTATATAGTAGACAGTAACACAATAAGGTGCCATGCTATAGGGTAGATACTAACACAATAAGGTGCCATACTATAGGTTAGACAGTAAAACAATAAGTTGCCATACTATAGGATAGACAGTAACACAATAAGGTGCCATACTATAGGTTAGACAGTAACACAATAAGGTGCCATACTATATGGTAGACAGTAACAAAATAAGGTGTCATACTATATAGTAGACACTAACACAATAAGGTGCCATACTATAGGTTAGACAGTAAAACAATAAGTTGCCATACTATAGGATAGACAGTAACACAATAAGGTGCCATACTATAGGTTAGACAGTAACACAATAAGGTGCCATACTATATGGTAGACAGTAACAAAATAAGGTGCAATACTATAGGATAGACAGTAACACAATAAGGTGCCATACTATATGGTAGGCAGTAACACAATAAGGTGCAACACTATATGGTAGACAGTAACACAATAAGATGCCATACTATAGGGTAGACAGTAACACAAAAATGTGCCATACTATAAGGTGGACAGTAACACAATAAGGTGCCATACTATATGGTAGATAGTAACACAATAAGGTTCCATACTATAGGATAGACAGTAACACAATAAGGTGCCTTACTATAGGGTAGACAGAAACAGAATAAGGTGCCATACTATAGGGTAGGCAGTAACACAATAAGGTGCCAAACTATATGTTATACAGTAACAAAATAAGGTGCCATACTATAGGATAGACAGTAACACAACAAGGTGCCATACTATAGGGTAGACAGTAACACAATAAGGTGCCATACTATAGGGTAGACAGTAACACAATAAGGTGTCATACTATAAGTTAGACAGTAACACAATAAGGCGGCATACTATAGGGTAGACAGTAACACAATAAGGTGCCACACTATATGGTAGACAGTAACACAATAAGGTGCCATACTATAGGGTAGACAGTAACACAACAAGGTGGCATACTATAGGGTAGACAGTAACACAATAAGGTGCCACACTATATGGTAGACAGTAACACAATAAGGTGCCATACTATAGGGTAGACAGTAACACAATACGGTGCTATACTATATGGTAGACAGTAACACAGTAAGGAGCCACACTATATGGTAGACAGTAACACAATAAGGTGCCATACTATTTGGTAGACAGTAACACAATAAGGTGCCATACTATAGAGTAGACAGTAACACAATAAGGTGCCATACTATATGGTAGACAGTAACACAATAAGGTGCCATACTATATGGTAGACAGAAACACAATAAGGTGCCATACTATATGGTAGACAGTAACACAATAAGGTGCCATACTATAGAGTAGACAGTAACACAATAAGGTGTCATACTATATGGTAGACAGAAACACAATAAGGTGCCATATTATTAGGTAGACAGTAACACAATAAGGTGCCGTACTATATGGTAGACAGTAACACAATAAGGTGCCGTAGTATAGGGTAGACAGAAACAGAATAAGGTGCCATACTATAGGGTAGACAGTAACACAATAAAGTGCCATACTATATGGTAGACAGTAACACAATAAGTTGCCGTACTATAGAATAGACAGTAACACATTAAGGTGTCATACTATAGGGCAGACAGAATCACAATAAGGTGCCATACAAATATAGTTGATAATAACACAATAAGGTTCCATACTATAGGGTAGGCAGTAACACAATAAAGGTGCCATACTATATAGTAGACAATAACACAATAAGGTGCCATACTATAAGGTAGACAGTAACATAATAAGGTGCCATACTATATAGTAGACAATAACACAATAAGGTGCCATACTATAGGGTAGACATTAACACAATAAGGTGCCATACTATAGGGTAGACAGTAACACAATAAGGTGCTATACTATAGGGTAGACAGTAGCACAATAAGGTGCCATACTATAGGGTAGACTGTAACACAATAAGATGCCATTTTAAACAATAGGCAGTAACACAATAAGGTGCCGTACTATAGGGTAGACAGTAACACTATAAGGTGCCATACTATAGAATAGACAGTAACACAATAAGGTGTCGTACTTTAGGGTAGACAGTAACAAATAAGGTGCCATACCATATGGTAGACAGTAACACAATAAGGCGCCATACTATAGGGTAGACAGTAAAACAACAAGGTGGCATACTATAGGGTATACAGTAACACAATAAGGTGCCACACTATATGGTAGACAGTAACACAATAAGGTGCCATACTATAGGGTAGACAATAACACAATACGGTGCTATACTATATGGTAGAGAGTAACACAGTAAGGAGCCACACTATATGGTAGACAGTAACACAATAAGGTGCCATACTATAGGGTAGTCAGTAACACAATATGGTACCTTACTATAGGGTAGACAGTAACACAATAAGGCATCATACTATAGGTTAGACAGTAACACAATAATATGACATACTATAGGGTAGACAGTAACACAATAAGGTGTCATACTATAGGGTAGACAGTAACACAAAAAGGTGCCATACTATATAATAGACAATAACACAATAAGGTGCCATACTATAGGGTAGGCAGTAACACAATAAGGTGCCATACTATATAGTAGACAATAACACAATAAAGTGCCATACTATAGGGTAGACATTAACACAATAAGGTGCCATACTATAGGGTAGACAGTAACACAATAAGGTGCCATACTATATGGTACACAGTAACACAAGGTGCCATACTATAGGGTAGACAGTAACATAATAAGGTGCTATACTATATGGTAGACAGTAACACAATAAGGTGCCATACTATAGGGTAGACAGTAAAACAATAAGTTGCCATACTATAGGGTAGACAGTAACACAATAAGGTGCCATACTATATGGTAGGCAGTAACACAATATGGTGCCAAACTATATGATAGACAGTAACTCAATAAGATGCCATACTATAGGGTAGACAGTAACACAATATGGTGCCGTACTATATGGTAGACAGTAACACAATAAGGTGCCATACTATATGGTAGACAGTAACACAATAAGGTGCCATACTATAGGATAGACAGTAACACAATAAGGTGCCATACTATAGGGTAGACAGAAACAGAATAAGGTGCCATAATATAGGGTAGAGAGTAACAAAATATGGTGCCATACTATAGGATAGGGGAGGAAGGGGAGAGATGTGATGAGACCAATCTCGCCACTGTGCATTGGAGGAGCCTGGTTGCCCTCCTGCTGCCTTTAGACTATGGCCCCATGATGAAATGCTTGATTTTCCCCTGCAGGGAAACGAAGGCCGGGTCGTTTGGTGCTTGCCCTATTTGAACAGTAATACCCCAGATAGCTATGCAATGGAGCTCATTCGTATAACGAAAGACTATGTGAAAGACTTTGGCTCCATGGCAATTTAACTATATGTGTGTGACCTGAGTGCTATTCATTATTAATGTGTGCTCAGATCTAGGCTATCTGGGGATATGTTGAATGTACCTGTTTTATGCAATAGCTGCACAGTTATATATTCTTATGTATATTATTGTCTTTTGCTACCATGTGTTCAATGGAGTTTTGCCTCTGTCCTTGGAGATAATTGGATTACTTCCCAATTATCTCCAGGATAGAAGACTCTGTGGAACTGGTTTTGGGCAGAAAAGCCATGCTTCATTTGGTCACAAAGGAAACTGTATTTCTCTGCCTGTGATAATTACATTAACCCATTGTGTAAGGTAATTGTATCACAGGCAGAGGGGAGGATTTTGTAACCCATTGTGTAAGGTAATTGTATCACAGGCAGAGGGGAGGATTTTGTAACCCATTGTGTAAGGTAATTGTATCACAGGCAGAGGGGAGGATTTTGTAACCCATTGTGTAAGGTAATTGTATCACAGGCAGAGGGGAGGATTTTGTAACCCATTGTGTAAGGTAATTGTATCACAGGCAGAGGGGAGGATTTTGTGTGGGAGTGTCTGGTTGCCTGCCTGCTGCCTTTAGACTATGGCCCCATGATGAAATGCTTGATTTTCCCCTGCAGGCAAACGAAGGCCGGGTCGTTCGGTGCTTGCCCTATTTGAACAGTAATAACCCAGATAGCTATGCCATGGAGCCCATTCGTATAACGAAAGACTATGTAAAAGACTTTGGCTCCTTGGCAATTGAACTGTATGTGTGTGACCTGAACGCCATTCAGTAATAATGTGCGCTCAGATGTAGGCTATCTGGGGATATGTTGAATGTACCTGTTTTATGCAATAGCTGCACAGTTATATATTTTTCTCCGCATTTTTTTTAAGTCTCGCTTTGCGCTCTATCAGGAGGCCTCTTATGGTGCATTTATGCGCTTCCCATATAATGGGACCACCTATCTCCTCATTCGCATTTAAGAGGAAGAATTCGGACAAGGACTTCCTAATGTCTGTGTTAAACACCGGATCATTTAGAAGCATGTCGTCAAGTCTCCACACAAAGGGAGTGATAGGCGTGTTGGGCCATTGAATGGTGCAACCCACTGGGGCATGATCAGACCATGTGATCACAGATATTTTGCTAGTTTTAGTGATAGTTAAACCTATGGAGCCTGTGAATAAATAATCTATCCTGGAATATTTTCGGTGTGGGTGTGAATAGAAAGTGAAGTTTTTGTCCGTTGGATGTGTACGCCAGATGTCGTGAGTCCCTAGATCAGCCAATGAGGCGGAAATTCGCTTAAGTGTTTTGTGCGGGGCACTGGAGAGACCACTGGAGGTATCGAGGGTGGGATTAAGAGGTGCATTAAAATCCCCTCCAAGGTACAAGATTCCTATTTGCATTTCAAGGATTTTTCGGGAGATCTTCTGATGAAAGAGGTGCTGGGAGGTGTTCGGGCAATATATGTTGGCTAATGTGATGGGCCTGATAAATATAGTGCCTGTAAGCACCAAAAATCTACCCTCAGGGTCCTTATAACTTTTTGAGAGCTGAAAGGGTACACCTGCACTAAAGATAATCCCAACCCCATTCTTTTTTTTTTGTAGCCGAGGCAAAATGAGCTATAGGGTATTATCGACTGTACCATGTTGGTTCATGTGCTATCACGAAATGCGTTTCCTGTATGAAAACTATGTCCCCACCCATTCTATGTAGATCTCTCAGTACTATGGCGCGTTTGGAGGGGCTATTAAGTCCCTTTGCATAAATTGTTATAAGTTCCATCGGATGTGGCTTACGTCTAGTACTCTGACTCGCCATGGTCTCCTAGATTGCTTGTTAGTGGTCGTGTGGGGGGAGGGCAGAGGGGCAATCCCAGGGGGGGTAAGAGGTGAAGAGGGAGAGAAGAGGGAGAGGAAGAGGGAAGAGAAGAAAGGAGAAAAAAAAGGGGGGGGAAGGGAAAAGAGATGGGAAAAAAGAGAGGCAAAGGATAGGTGATCAGAAAAGGCAGGAAGAGAGAAAGAGAGAAAAGTCTTGCCTAGCAAGACTAGAACAACAATAAGTGAATATCGCTTATTATGAACTGTACAACGTATTTTAGAGCAACAATAACAGTCAACAACAGCTCTATCATTAATAAATACTATAACAACTACTTCAGTAGCTCAGGGGTAGTTGTCCCTGTGTGTATCGCATGGTAACATAAAAATTTAACATAATTCATAGAAACCTAACTGACCCTTCGTTTCTAATTAAATTTACTAAAGCACTCTCCCTGTGCTATAAACAATTAGGTTGAACTTGTCAATATGAAAATGCTGCTTAACTGTACTGCCATCCTATCATGTGTCTACGCTGGGTGTGTCTAGATAGCCTTACAGTTAGTCTGTTCTAGTGCGGGTTAGGTCCAGATTGAGAATACCCTGAAGCTATCCTGGTAGCACTCTCTCCCCTCTCCAGAATAAAAAATAAGAAAAGCGTAGCTTAGCTTAAGCGAGTTGGGGGGGGGGTATACAGGGGTCAGTGCAATCTATGCGGTATAGCCTATTTACTAATATGTGCTCTGGGTATTTAAGGCGAGCCAGCTCGGGCTTATTATTGCTATTCCCTACAATGGGGGGTTTAGGAAGTTATAAGCTTAATCCTCTTCAATCCATCTGTTAAGTATTTACTATTCTATTGATCTAGGGCTACCCCTTTGTGTGTCAGTAAGTCCCCTACCCCCTTATATATGAAAACTTATACATGAACCTTACAATAGTGAAAATAGAGACATTGGCAAATAGATTGATTATGCATATGGAACCAGGCTAACAGAAAGCGTATGGGAACGCTATTACAATATGGTAGTTACACATATCAAGTTAAGGCGGCACATTCTGTAAACATATTAAAGGAATAACATACAAGTAAGATAAACAGCAATAAAACTATAAGATATATACGACCTGAGAGTTCCTCAAAAGAACGTAAAGTTTTATCCCAGGCAAAAGTCCATTAAGTGCCAAGGTCCTTACAGGTCTAACGTGAGTAACCTAGAAAAGGGAGAAAGGAAAATAGCAAACATGCTCCGAACTCTTTGCTTCACCCACGGAGCTGCTGGGCCTCTCCGTGATCCATGTCGATAGGTGCTCTGTGAGCAGAATTCTCATGGCACGGGGGTTCAATTTCTAGGCCCAAGGCCTGGCTGAAGCCAGGAAGATCTTCGGACATCTGAGGGTGTGCAAGATATTATTTTTTGTGGCGATTAGACAGGTGGGAAATCCCCACCTGTATGGGATCTTTTTCTCCTTCAACACTGAGGTGATATATCGCATGTCTCTCCGCTTTTGCAGCGTTGTGGGACACAAGTCTGAGTACACTTAAACTTCTGTACCTCTGAAGGTGATTGGATGTTTTGCACTTGCCAGTTTGAGCACTTCTTCTTTGTCCCGGAATGATAAAAATTTGATTATTATGTCCCTGGGAGGGGCCCTGTTTGGTGGCTTAGGGCGCAAGGCCCTGTGTGCTCGCTCTATTTGTATATCCTGTGCTGAGGCATTATTTTTCAAATATCTGATGAGCTCTTGAATGTAAGGCTGTAGTGCTGGAGGATCAACCGTCTCCGGTATGTCACGGAGACGCAGATTGCTCCTTCTGCTCCGATTTTCTAAATCTTCTATGTGGTCCATAAGGGATGGAACCATACCTTCTTGTGCTTGCAAGAGGCTAGCTTGGTGCTGCAGATCCGAGTTAAGTGACTCCTGCTTTTCTTCTACCTGAATGACACAGTGATTTAAGGCCCCCATGTCTCTTTTGAGCTCTCCAAACATGCTTTTGAAGTCTTGCATAGCGTTTTTAATATCCTCCTTGGAGGATAAATGGGTGATGTCATCCTTTGTGAGATAACTTTGAAAGTTCGTATTAGGCCTGTGTTCGTGAGTCTGGGCAGCTAACAATGGGCCCTGTGGGTCCTGGGCTGATTTATTAGATAACTGAGCAGGGTCAGCGGGTATCAGATAGTTCTCCATTATAGAAGGCTGTGAGCTTTTGGGAGGTTTAGGGTTTCTTTTGCTAGTCATTTCAAGTGTGGAGCCTCAATTTTTATAAGCAGAATTCCCTATGGCCATATAATATAAAGCTTTATCGTGTACTTGATGTATATAAAGTTGCAGGAACTTATTTGTGCTTATCTTCTATATGCAGGGTGTCTGCATGTTTGCCCAGCTAAATAAACTTGTGCTTAGAGTTCAGTTAGGGCCTGCCCTTCTCCTCTCCACTATATTCTCTTTTGAACCGTCCTGCGTGTCTGTCTGTGAGAGGGCTACCAATTCCTCTGTTTCCAGAGTTATTATGTCCAACTGTGAACGCTCACCCAGATCTAGGTCTCAACCTTCAAAGGCGGGGCAGACATGCAATTATGGCCCACTTCTGACTAGCAACACGCAGGCCAAAGGTTGAACTCACCTCCACTCCACAACTAATTGCCGCTCAATGCCACAGGGCTCTCTCACCAGCAGGAAGCCAACTCCCCCAAACGTGCAGTCTGGTTACAGATCCCGGTAAATAGAGGGCTCCTTGAGTCAGCGGTTTCCGGAATGTACGCACTTCTCTTCTCGTGAGGTCACGTGGTTGCGGCTCTATCACCGCTGATGACAAGAAGATGGCGCGGCTCAGCCGCCAAGGCCCGAAACCACTCCGGAGATCCAAGGCAAGTATGTCCCGTGCAGCAGAGCTGGCAGTACTCCTCTGAGGTGTGCGCACTTGGAGTCTGTGTGACTGGGTGCTCCGCGGTCAGATCCGGCGCTCGTTTAGCGTGACGCTCTGCTTCTAAGCAGGCCAGTGTTAAAACTCACCCCTTCATTTTAAAAGTGGAAGCCTGTGACTCCCAAGGGTTAGGGTATTAATATCGGAGCTTGTGATAGCTTGAGATAGTGATGGGTCAGTCTGTTTTTAAGCAATATCACACAAGGGACTACAGAGCTCTGTTAATTTGCAGCCATCTCGGATCGTGGCTAGGCTCTGCCCCCCCCCACAGTTATATATTTTTATGTATATTATTGTCTTTTGATACCATGTGTTCAATGGAGTTTTGCCTCTGTCCTTGGAGATAATTGGATTACTTCCCAATTATCTCCAGGATAGAAGACTCTGTGGAACTGGTTTTGGGCAGAAAAGCCATGCTTCATTTGGTCACAAAGGAAACTGTATTTCTCTGCCTGTGATAATTACATTAACCCATTGTGTAAGGTAATTGTATCACAGGCAGAGGGGAGGATTTTGTAACCCATTGTGTAAGGTAATTGTATCACAGGCAGAGGGGAGGATTTTGTAACCCATTGTGTAAGGTAATTGTATCACAGGCAGAGGGGAGGATTTTGTAACCCATTGTGTAAGGTAATTGTATCACAGGCAGACGGGAGGATTTTGTAACCCATTGTGTAAGATAATTTTATCACAGGCAGAGGGGAGGATTTTGTGTGGGAGTGTCTAAGAGTATTGTATGTGTTTATTGGTTGTTTTACAAAACCTTGTGGGTGGTACTAATGTGTAAGAATGTGTATATAAGAACAAGAAACCCACAGCTCTGGCTGTTCACTGTTATACCCTAAAGACGGAGCTTGGTCTCGTGTTTGGGGGGAAGTGCTACTTTGAATTATTCTTTTGCCTGTTCCAGGAGAGAAGGATTTTGTGTATTTTCCCTGTTCGATGTATTAACAGGGTTCGTGTGTTGCTATTTCTGTATTAAGGGCATCTTTCATCTGGTATTAACCCTCGATATCCGGGCTATACCGTTACATAGACAGTAACACAATAAGGTGCCATACTATAGGGTAGACAGTAACACAATAAGGTGTCATACTATAAGTTAGACAGTAACACAATAAGGCGCCATACTATAGGGTAGACAGTAACACAATAAGTGCCATACTATTGGGTAGACAGTAACACAATAATGTGCCGAACTATAGGTTAAAAAGTAACACAATAAGGTGCCATACTATATAGTAGACAATAACACAATATGGTGCAATACTACAGGGTAGACATTGACACAATAAGGTGCCATACTATAGGGTAGACAGTAACACAATAAGGTGCCATATTATAGGGTAGACAGTAACACAATAAGGTGCCGTACTATAATGTAGACAGTAACACAACAAGGTGCCATACTATATGGTAGACAGTAACACAATAAGGTCCCACACTATATGGTAGACAGTAACACAATAAAGTGCCATACTATTGGGTAGACAGTAACACAATAAGGTGCCGAACTATAGGGTAGACCGTAACACAATAAGGTGCCGAACTATAGGGTAGACAGTAACACAATAAGGTGCCATACTATATGGTAGACAGTAACACAATAAGGTTTCAAACTATAGGTTAGACAGTAACACAATAAGGTGCCATACTATATAGTAGACAATAACACAATAAGGTGCCATACTATAGGGTAGACAGTAACACAATAAGGTGCCATACTATAAGTTAGACAGTAACACAATAAGGCCCCATACTATAGGGTAGACAGTAACACAATAAAGTGCCATACTATTGGGTAGACAGTAACACAATAAGGTGCCGAACTATAGGGTAGACCGTAACACAATAAGGTGCCGAACTATAGGGTAGACAGTAACACAATAAGGTGCCATACTATATGGTAGACAGTAACACAATAAGGTTTCAAACTATAGGTTAGACAGTAACACAATAAGGTGCCATACTATATAGTAGACAATAACACAATAAGATGCCATACTATAGGGTAGGCAGTAACACAATAAGGTGCCATACTATATAGTAGACTATAACACAATAAGGTGCCATACTATAGGGTAGACATTAACACAATATGGTGACATACTATAGGGTAGACAATAACACAATAAGGTGCCATACTATATGCTAGACAGTAACACAAGGTGCCATACTATAGGGTTGACAGTAACACAATAAGGTGCTATACTATAGGGTAGACAGTAACACAATAAGGTGCCTTACTATAGTATAGACAGTAACACAATAAGGTGCCGCACTATAGGGTAGACAGTAACACAATAAGGTGCCATACTATAGGACAGTAACACAATAAGGTGCTGTACTATTGGGTAGACAGTACCACAATAAGGTGCCATACTATAGGGTAGACAGTAACACACTAAGGTGCCATATTATAGGGTAGACAGTAACACAATAAGGTGCCATACTATAATGTAGACAGTAACACAACAAGGTGCCATACTATATGGTAGACAGTAACACAATAAGGTCCCACACTATATGGTAGACAGTAACACAATAAAGTGCCATACTATTGGGTAGACAGTAACACAATAAGGTGCCGAACTATATGGTAGACCGTAACACAATAAGGTGCCGAACTATAGGGTAGACAGTAACACAATAAGGTGCCATACTATATGGTAGACAGTAACACAATAAGGTTTCAAACTATAGGTTAGACAGTAACACAATAAGGTGCCATACTATATAATAGACAATAACACAATAAGGTGCCATACTATAGGGTAGACAGTAACACAATAAGGTGCCATACTATAGGGTAGACAGTAACACAATAAGGCCCCATACTATAAGTTAGACAGTAACACAATAAGACCCCATACTATAGGGTAGACAGTAACACAATAAAGTGCCATACTATTGGGTAGACCGTAACACAATAAGGTGCCGAACTATAGGGTAGACAGTAACACAATAAGGTGCCATACTATATGGTAGACAGTAACACAATAAGGTTTCAAACTATAGGTTAGACAGTAACACAATAAGGTGCCATACTATATAGTAGACAATAACACAATAAGATGCCATACTATAGGGTAGGCAGTAACACAATAAGGTGCATACTATATAGTAGACAATAACACAATAAGGTGCCATACTATAGGGTAGACATTAACACAATATGGTGACATACTATAGGGTAGACAATAACACAATAAGGTGCCATACTATATGGTAGACAGTAACACAAGGTGCCATACTATAGGGTTGACAGTAACACAATAAGGTGCTATACTATAGGGTAGACAGTAATACAATAAGGTGCCTTACTATAGTATAGACAGTAACACAATAAGGTGCCGTACTATAGGGTAGACAGTAACACAATAAGGTGCCATACTATAGGACAGTAACACAATAAGGTGCTGTACTATTGGGTAGACAGTAACACAATAAGGTGCCATACTATAGGGTAGTCAGTAACACAATAAGGTGCAATACTATAGGGTAGATAGTAACACAATAAGGTGCCATACTATATGGTAGACAGTAACACAATAAGGTGCTATACTATAGGACAGTAACACAATAAGGTGCTGTACTATTGGGTAGACAGTAATACAATAAGGTGCCATACTATAGGGTAGTCAGTAACACAATAAGGTGCCATACTATAGGGTAGACAGTAACACAATAAGGCATCATACTATAGGGTAGACAGTAACACAATAAGGTGCAATACTATAGGGTAGATAGTAACACAATAAGGTACCATACTATATGGTAGACAGTAATACAATAAGGTGCCATACTATATAGTAGACAATAACACAATAAGGTGCCATACTACAGGGTAGACAGTATCACAATATGGTGTCATACTATAGGGTAAACAGTAACACAATAAGGTGCCATACTATATAGTAGATAATAACCCAATATGGTGCCATACTACAGGGTAGACATTAACACAATAAAGTGCCATACTATAGGGTAGACAGTAACACAATAAGGTGCCATACTATAGGGTAGACAGTAACACAATAAGGTGCCATACTATAGGGTAGACAGTATCACAACAAGGTGCCATACTATATGGTAGACAGTAACACAATAAGGTGCCACACTATATGGTAGACAGTAACACAATAAGGTGCCATACGATAGGGTAGACAGTAACACAATAAGGTGCCACACTATATGGTAGACAGTAACACAATAAGGTGCCATTTTATAGGGTAGTCAGTAACACAATAAAGTGCCATACTATATGGTAGACAGTAACACAATAAGGCGTTATACTATAGGGTAGATAGCAACACAACACAGTTTTCTTTTTCTCTCTTTTTTAAAACACACAGCTTTTGGGCTACGATATTGTGCCTCTGACAGTTGTCTTTTAAATCCTATTGTAGATATAGTTAGGACTATTGTAACCTTTTTAGTCTCTTTTAAGTATATGATTTATTTTATATTATATATTATAATATGGATACTTTTTGACATTACATTTGATACAATTCATATGCGTGAATTGGCGAATTTGAACGTCTATGCTGCCACCTCTGATTGGAGGTCACCGATGACGTATATAAGAATCGATCACTCATGCGCATTGTACACATATGAACGCAGAGGAGGGTATTTAAATCTCAGATTTGGAAAATTGTTTAAGCTCACCTGATGAAATGGTAAAACCAAGAAACGCGTTGTGAGTGTATCAATTATTGTATGTTTTTATATGTTTTTAATTTAAGTGTTCTTTTGTTATATTGACAGACAGTGTGCAAAGACCTATTTGGAGCCTGATAAACTAATTTGGGGAACTCCACTGAGATATACGCGTAAAGAAAGTTATCTCAATCCTCTGGAGGCAAAAGTCAGCTGGTCGGCTTCTAACTTGGTCCAGGCTGGGTGAACAACACAATTTGAGTGCATAGTAATCTGTGAGTACGTTTATTGCTATATGCGATTCTCTGAGTCTATAGTAGATATTACACCATTGGGGCGCCCTTTTCCCATTTATGTTTTCAACATTGATCCTTACAGATGATGTGAAAAAGATTTTTGAAGATGAAGTCACCCATGGACCCCACCATAGCTAGGGGTTTTTGTGGACTCTCAATGTGTTATATATAAGTTATCACTACTTATTAGTATGGCGCTTTCAGTTTTATGATATATAGTTTTCATTCCAATGCTTCTGGGCACCAGTATAAGGATCTGTTTACCATTTGCCTTTATTCAGTAGCTAAGCTAAATATGAACATTCTTTGTTGTCTGGGTATGTTGTAGCCCTAGAAGCAACACAAAATACATCTTGTATATCTATCTATCTATCTATCTATCTATCTATCTATACGTGTGTGTATGAAAATCAGTTAAACCTCACTCTCAGCTGCATCAGACACTTTTTGTAGCCATGTGATTTCCAGGAATAACCAGATCTGATAGTTTCACTTTCAATTTCACATAAATTCCTAAAGCCCCACTGACCTGTAAACCCTAATGTGTAATGATTTATATATTTATATAGATTGTAAAGATGGGAAATAAGATCTGAAACCATTAACAGTTTCCTTACAATGTTACAAACTCTTGTATGAAATAAAATAAAATAACATGGGATTTCTCTCAAGTGTAGGACAAGTTTTACTTGTGAGAATCACCCCCTGTTATGTGCATTTATTACTGAACATGACTTCTTTATAAAGAGAATATTTGGGTACAAAACAAAAATAAAATCAACTACATCTTAAAGGGAAATAAAACACTAAATGTTATTTAATAATTCAGATAGATCATAATTTGAAACAGCTTTCCAATGTACTCCAATTTTCTAATTTGCTTTGTTCTTTTGCTATCCTTTGTTGAAAATCACACATAGAAACAGCTATATAATACTGGGAGCTGCCCTTTTATGCCCGTTGTCATTGGCTTATCCATTATGTTCAGCTAGCTCCCAGTAGTGCATGCTCTTTCAACAAAGGATACCAAGGGAATGAAGCAATTCTGATAATAAAAATAAATTGAAATGTTGTTTGAATAGGTATGTTCTATCTGGGGGCCAGATTCCAAGTGGTGCACTATTGTAAGTGTGAGTCGCGATAAGTAATATGCAATCACGTTAACTTGCACGCATTTTACAAGTTAAAAGTAAATGCGCACGCTCAAGTGCAAACAAATTTAGCAAGAGTAAGAGTTTTAAAAATGCTGATGCTTGCAAACTTACATTTATCATCACTATACGTTAGGTGACAGCGGATACTCGTGCCGCTCCTGGGTGATGACTCCTGTACTGAATCAAACTATGGATACAATGAGGCACAGCGCAGTACAAGAAGTACCGTTCAGAGAACTTTTGATTTGCTGAAATCTACATTTCATTGTCATGACCGCTCAGGTTGAATGTTACAGTACTCACCAAGAAAAGTGCGTGAGATCGTTGTGATACATTGTACGCTACACATCATTACTCTCAGGCAGGGGGGTGTACCAGAAACTCACACGTGTCTGATGTGGAACCTGGGGTTGGAGACAACAGAGAATGGGACAGCAATAGGGGCTGCAATGATTGAGAGACATTTCCAATGTTAACCCTGTGTGACTTTTTTTTATTTATAAAGTTTTATTTCCTTTATCTTTTTTACCAGGTTCTATTTTTAATTATATTTTTTTTCTATGAAATGTCCGCATTTTAAACCAAAGTTATTCATTAAACATGTTTTTGTGCTTGACACATTGCAGCATCATCTTTATACTGGGAGCATACGGAAATAACTTATGGAAAAAATATAATAGATCCTGAAAAGCTTTAATTTAATATGTATAAATAAATAAATAATTTATATTAACTGTAGGCTGTGAAATACACTTGTAGATGGTAGAATGTGTGCTAGCTGCCATAATCATTTTCTTTAATAAAAGCTTGTAACCCTGGGTAGACACAGTAAGGTGCCATACTATAGGGTAGAGAGTAACACAATAAGGTGCCATACTATAGGGTAGAGAGTAACACAATAAGGTGCCATACTATATGGTAGACAGTAACACAATAAAGTGCCATACTATAGGGTAGACAGTACCACAATAAGGTGCCATACTATAAGGTAGACAGTAACACAATAAGGCATCATACTATAGGGTAGACAGTAACACAATAAGGTGCTATACTATAAGGTAGACAGTAACACAATAAGGTGCCATACTATAGGGTAGTCAGTACCACAATAAGGTGCCATACTATAGGGTAGACAATAACACAATAAGGTGCCATACTATAGGGTAGACAGTAACACAATAAGGCATCATACTATAGGGTAGACAGTAACACAATAAGGTGCCGAACTATAGGGTAGACAGTAACACAATAAGGTGCCATACTATATGGTAGACAGTAACACAATAAGGTTTCAAACTATAGGTTAGACAGTAACACTATAAGGTGCCATACTATATAGTAGACAATAACACAATAAGATGCCATACTATAGGGTAGGCAGTAACACAATAAGGTGCATACTATATAGTAGACAATAACACAATAAGGTGCCATACTATAGGGTAGACATTAACACAATATGGTGACATACTATAGGGTAGACAATAACACAATAAGGTGCCATACTATATGGTAGACAGTAACACAAGGTGCCATACTATAGGGTTGACAGTAACACAATAAGGTGCTATACTATAGGGTAGACAGTAACACAATAAGGTGCCTTACTATAGTATAGACAGTAACACAATAAGGTGCCGTACTATAGGGTAGACAGTAACACAATAAGGTGCCATACTATAGGACAGTAACACAATAAGGTGCTGTACTATTGGGTAGACAGTAACACAATAAGGTGCCATACTATAGGGTAGTCAGTAACACAATAAGGTGCAATACTATAGGGTAGATAGTAACACAATAAGGTGCCATACTATATGGTAGACAGTAACACAATAAGGTGCTATACTATAGGACAGTAACACAATAAGGTGCTGTACTATTGGGTAGACAGTAATACAATAAGATGCCATACTATAGGGTAGTCAGTAACACAATAAGGTGCCATACTATAGGGTAGACAGTAACACAATAAGGCATCATACTATAGGGTAGACAGTAACACAATAAGGTGCAATACTATAGGGTAGATAGTAACACAATAAGGTACCATACTATATGGTAGACAGTAATACAATAAGGTGCCATACTATATAGTAGACAATAACACAATAAGGTGCCATACTACAGGGTAGACAGTATCACAATATGGTGTCATACTATAGGGTAAACAGTAACACAATAAGGTGCCATACTATATAGTAGATAATAACCCAATATGGTGCCATACTACAGGGTAGACATTAACACAATAAAGTGCCATACTATAGGGTAGACAGTAACACAATAAGGTGCCATACTATAGGGTAGACAGTAACACAATAAGGTGCCATACTATAGGGTAGACAGTAACACAACAAGGTGCCATACTATATGGTAGACAGTAACACAATAAGGTGCCACACTATATGGTAGACAGTAACACAATAAGGTGCCATACGATAGGGTAGACAGTAACACAATAAGGTGCCACACTATATGGTAGACAGTAACACAATAAGGTGCCATTTTATAGGGTAGTCAGTAACACAATAAAGTGCCATACTATATGGTAGACAGTAACACAATAAGGCGTTATACTATAGGGTAGATAGCAACACAACACAGTTTTCTTTTTCTCTCTTTTTTAAAACACACAGCTTTTGGGCTACGATATTGTGCCTCTGACAGTTGTCTTTTAAATCCTATTGTAGATATAGTTAGGACTATTGTAACCTTTTTAGTCTCTTTTAAGTATATGATTTATTTTATATTATATATTATAATATGGATACTTTTTGACATTACATTTGATACAATTCATATGCGTGAATTGGCGAATTTGAACGTCTATGCTGCCACCTCTGATTGGAGGTCACCGATGACGTATATAAGAATCGATCACTCATGCGCATTGTACACATATGAACGCAGAGGAGGGTATTTAAATCTCAGATTTGGAAAATTGTTTAAGCTCACCTGATGAAATGGTAAAACCAAGAAACGCGTTGTGAGTGTATCAATTATTGTATGTTTTTATATGTTTTTAATTTAAGTGTTCTTTTGTTATATTGACAGACAGTGTGCAAAGACCTATTTGGAGCCTGATAAACTAATTTGGGGAACTCCACTGAGATATACGCGTAAAGAAAGTTATCTCAATCCTCTGGAGGCAAAAGTCAGCTGGTCGGCTTCTAACTTGGTCCAGGCTGGGTGAACAACACAATTTGAGTGCATAGTAATCTGTGAGTACGTTTATTGCTATATGCGATTCTCTGAGTCTATAGTAGATATTACACCATTTGGGCGCCCTTTTCCCATTTATGTTTTCCACATTGATCCTTACAGATGATGTGAAAAAGATTTTTGAAGATGAAGTCACCCATGGACCCCACCATAGCTAGGGGTTTTTGTGGACTCTCAATGTGTTATATATAAGTTATCACTACTTATTAGTATGGCGCTTTCAGTTTTATGATATATAGTTTTCATTCCAATGCTTCTGGGCACCAGTATAAGGATCTGTTTACCATTTGCCTTTATTCAGTAGCTAAGCTAAATATGAACATTCTTTGTTGTCTGGGTATGTTGTAGCCCTAGAAGCAACACAAAATACATCTTGTATATCTATCTATCTATCTATCTATCTATCTATCGATCTATCTATATGTGTGTGTATGAAAATCAGTTAAACCTCACTCTCAGCTGCATCAGACACTTTTTGTAGCCATGTGATTTCCAGGAATAACCAGATCTGATAGTTTCACTTTCAATTTCACATAAATTCCCAAAGCCCCACTGACCTGTAAACACTAATGTGTAATGATTTATATATTTATATACAGGTACACTAATGTGTAATGATTTATATATTTATATACAGGTACACTAATGTGTAATGATTTATATATTTATATACAGATACACTATTGTGTAATGATTTATATATTTATATACAGATACACTAGTGTCTAATGATTTATATATTTATATACAGGTACACTATTGTGTAATGATTTATATATTTATATAGGCCTAGATTTGGAGTTCGGCGGTAAAAGGGCTGTTAACGCTCCGCGGGTTTTTTTCTGGCCGCACCATAAATTTAACTCTGGTATCGAGAGTCCAAAAAAATGCTGCGTTAGGCTCCAAAAAAGGAGCGTAGAGCATTTTTACCGCAAATGCAACTCTCGATACCAGAGTTGCTTACGGACGCGGCCAGCCTCAAAAACGTGCTCGTGCACGATTCTCCCATAGGAAACAATGGGGCTGTTTGAGCTGAAAAAAAACCTAACACCTGCAAAAAAGCCGCGTTCAGCTCCTAACGCAGCCCCATTGTTTCCTATGGGGAAACACTTCCTACGTCTGCACCTAACACTCTAACATGTACCCCGAGTCTAAACACCCCTACCCTTACACTTATTAACCCCTAATCTGCCGCCCCCGCTATCGCTGACCCCTGCATTACACTTTTAACCCCTAATCTGCCGCTCCGTAAACCGCCGCCACCTACGTTATCCCTATGTACCCCTAATCTGCTGCCCTAACATCGCCGACCCCTATGTTATATTTATTAACCCCTAATCTGCCCCCCACAACGTCGCCGACACCTACCTACACTTATTAACCCCTAATCTGCCGAGCGGACCTGAGCGCTACTATAATAAATGTATTAACCCCTAATCCGCCTCACTAACCCTATCATAAATAGTATTAACCCCTAATCTGCCCTCCCTAACATCGCCGACACCTACCTTCAATTATTAACCCCTAATCTGCCGACCGGAGCTCACCGCTATTCTAATAAATGGATTAACCCCTAAAGCTAAGTCTAACCCTAACACTAACACCCCCCTAACTTAAATATAATTTACATCTAACGAAATAAATTAACTCTTATTAAATAACTTATTCCTATTTAAAGCTAAATACTTACCTGTAAAATAAATCCTAATATAGCTACAATATAAATTACATTTATATTATAGCTATTTTAGGATTAATATTTATTTTACAGGCAACTTTGTAATTATTTTAACCAGGTACAATAGCTATTAAATAGTTAAGAACTATTTAATAGTTACCTAGTTAAAATAATTACAAATTGACCTGTAAAATAAATCCTAACCTAAGTTATAATTAAACCTAACACTACCCTATCAATAAAATAATTAAATAAACTACCTACAATTACCTACAATTAACCTAACACTACACTATCAATAAATTAAATAAACACAATTGCTACAAATAAATACAATTAAATAAACTATCTAAAGTACAAAAAATAAAAAAGAACTAAGTTACAGAAAATAAAAAAATATTTACAAACATAAGAAAAATATTACAACAATTTTAAACTAATTACACCTACTCTAAGCCCCCTAATAAAATAACAAAGCCCCCCAAAATAAAAAATTCCCTACCCTATTCTAAAATACAAAAATTACAAGCTCTTTTACCTTACCAGCCCTGAACAGGGCCCTTTGCGGGGCATGCCCCAAGAAGTTCAGCTCTTTTGCCTGTAAAAAAAAACATACAATACCCCCCCCCCAACATTACAACCCACCACCCACATACCCCTAATCTAACCCAAACCCCCCTTAAATAAACCTAACACTAAGCCCCTGAAGATCTTCCTACCTTGTCTTCACCTCACCAGGTATCACCGATCCGTCCTGGCTCCAAGATCTTCATCCAACCCAAGCGGGGGTTGGCGATCCATAATCCGGTGCTCCAAAGTCTTCCTCCTATCCGGCAAGAAGAGGACATCCGGACCGGCAAACATCTTCTCCAAGCGGCATCTTCTATGTTCTTCCATCCGATGACGACCGGCTCCATCTTGAAGACCTCCAGCGCGGATCCATCCTCTTCTTCCGACGACTAGACGACGAATGACGGTTCCTTTAAGGGACGTCATCCAAGATGGCGTCCCTCGAATTCCGATTGGCTGATAGGATTCTATCAGCCAATCGGAATTAAGGTAGGAATTTTCTGATTGGCTGATGGAATCAGCCAATCAGAATCAAGTTCAATCCGATTGGCCGATCCCATCAGCCAATCAGATTGAGCTCGCATTCTATTGGCTGATCGGAACAGCCAATAGAATGCGAGCTCAATCTGATTGGCTGATTGGATCAGCCAATCGGATTGAACTTGATTCTGATTGGCTGATTCCATCAGCCAATCAGAAAATTCCTACCTTAATTCCGATTGGCTGATAGAATCCTATCAGCCAATCGGAATTCGAGGGACGCCATCTTGGATGACGTCCCTTAAAGGAACCGTCATTCGTCGTCTAGTCGTCGGAAGAAGAGGATGGATCCGCGCTGGAGGTCTTCAAGATGGAGCCGGTCGTCATCGGATGGAAGAACATAGAAGATGCCGCTTGGAGAAGATGTTTGCCGGTCCGGATGTCCTCTTCTTGCCGGATAGGAGGAAGACTTTGGAGCACCGGATTATGGATCGCCAACCCCCGCTTGGGTTGGATGAAGATCTTGGAGCCAGGACGGATCGGTGATACCTGGTGAGGTGAAGACAAGGTAGGAAGATCTTCAGGGGCTTAGTGTTAGGTTTATTTAAGGGGGGTTTGGGTTAGATTAGGGGTATGTGGGTGGTGGGTTGTAATGTTGGGGGGGGGGTATTGTATGTTTTTTTTTACAGGCAAAAGAGCTGAACTTCTTGGGGCATGCCCCGCAAAGGGCCCTGTTCAGGGCTGGTAAGGTAAAAGAGCTTGTAATTTTTGTATTTTAGAATAGGGTAGGGAATTTTTTATTTTGGGGGGCTTTGTTATTTTATTAGGGGGCTTAGAGTAGGTGTAATTAGTTTAAAATTGTTGTAATATTTTTCTTATGTTTGTAAATATTTTTTTATTTTCTGTAACTTAGTTCTTTTTTATTTTTTGTACTTTAGATAGTTTATTTAATTGTATTTATTTGTAGCAATTGTGTTTATTTAATTTATTGATAGTGTAGTGTTAGGTTAATTGTAGGTAATTGTAGGTAGTTTATTTAATTATTTTATTGATAGGGTAGTGTTAGGTTTAATTATAACTTAGGTTAGGATTTATTTTACAGGTCAATTTGTAATTATTTTAACTAGGTAACTATTAAATAGTTCTTAACTATTTAATAGCTATTGTACCTGGTTAAAATAATTACAAAGTTGCCTGTAAAATAAATATTAATCCTAAAATAGCTATAATATAAATGTAATTTATATTGTAGCTATATTAGGATTTATTTTACAGGTAAGTATTTAGCTTTAAATAGGAATAAGTTATTTAATAAGAGTTAATTTATTTCGTTAGATGTAAATTATATTTAAGTTAGGGGGGTGTTAGTGTTAGGGTTAGACTTAGCTTTAGGGGTTAATCCATTTATTAGAATAGCGGTGAGCTCCGGTCGGCAGATTAGGGGTTAATAATTGAAGGTAGGTGTCGGCGATGTTAGGGAGGGCAGATTAGGGGTTAATACTATTTATGATAGGGTTAGTGAGGCGGATTAGGGGTTAATACATTTATTATATTAGCGCTCAGGTCCGCTCGGCAGATTAGGGGTTAATAAGTGTAGGTAGGTGTCGGCGACGTTGTGGGGGGCAGATTAGGGGTTAATAAATATAACATAGGGGTCGGCGATGTTAGGGGCAGCAGATTAGGGGTACATAGGGATAACGTAGGTGGCGGCGATTTGCGGTCGGAAGATTAGGGGTTAATTATTTTAAGTAGCTTGCGGCGACGTTGTGGGGGGCAAGTTAGGGGTTAATAAATATAATATAGGGGTCGGCGGTGTTAGGGGCAGCAGATTAGGGGTACATAAGTATAACGTAGGTGGCGGTCGGCAGATTAGGGGTTAAAAATTTTAATCGAGTGGCGGCGATGTGGGGGGACCTCGGTTTAGGGGTACATAGGTAGTTTATGGGTGTTAGTGTACTTTAGGGTACAGTAGTTAAGAGCTTTATAAACCGGCGTTAGCCAGAAAGCTCTTAACTCCTGCTTTTTTTCTGCGGCTGGAATCTTGTCGTTAGAGCTCTAACGCTCACTGCAGAAACGACTCTAAATACCGGCGTTAGGAAGATCCCATTGAAAAGATAGGATACGCAAATGGCGTAGGGGGATCTGCGGTATGGAAAAGTCGCGGCTGAAAAGTGAGCGTTAGACCCTTACCTACATGACTCTAAATACCGGCGGTAGCCTAAAACCAGCGTTAGGAGCCTCTAACGCTGGTTTTCACGGCTACCGCCGAACTCCAAATCTAGGTCATAGATTGTAAAGATGGGAAATAAGATCTGAAGCAATTAACAGTTTCCTTACAATGTTACAAACTCTTGTATGAAATAAAATAAAATAACATGGTATTTCTCTCAAGTGTAGGACAAGTTTTACTTGTGAGAATCACCCCCTGTTATGTGCATTTATTACTGAACATGACTTCTTTATAAAGAGAATATTTGGGTACAAAACAAAAATAAAATCAACTACATCTTAAAGGGAAATAAAACACTAAATGTTATTTAATAATTCAGATAGATCATAATTTGAAACAACTTTCCAATGTACTCCAATTTTCTAATTTGCTTTGTTCTTTTGCTATCCTTTGTTGAAAATCACACATAGAAACAGCTATATAATACTGGGAGCTGCCCTTTTATGCCCGTTGTCATTGGCTTATCCATTATGTTCAGCTAGCTCCCAGTAGTGCATGCTCTTTCAACAAAGGATACCAAGGGAATGAAGCAAATCTGATAATAAAAATAAATTGAAATGTTGTTTGAATAGGTATGTTCTATCTGGGGGCCAGATTCCAAGTGGTGCACTATTGTAAGTGTGAGTCGCGATAAGTAATATGCAATCACGTTAACTTGCACGCATTTTACAAGTTAAAAGTAAATGCGCACGCTCAAGTGCAAACAAATTTAGCAAGAGTAAGAGTTATAAAAATGCTGATGCTTGCAAACTTACATTTATCATCACTATACGTTAGGTGACAGCGGATACTCGTGCCGCTCCTGGGTGATGACTCCTGTACTGAATCAAACTATGGATACAATGAGGCACAGCGCAGTACAAGAAGTACCGTTCAGAGAACTTTTGATTTGCTGAAATCTACATTTCATTGTCATGACCGCTCAGGTTGAATGTTACAGTACTCACCAAGAAAAGTGCGTGAGATCGTTGTGATACATTGTACGCTACACATCATTACTCTCAGGCAGGGGGGTGTACCAGAAACTGTCACACGTGTCTGATGTGGAACCTGGGGTTGGAGACAACAGAGAATGGGACAGCAATAGGGGCTGCAATGATTGAGAGACATTTCCAATGTTAACCCTGTGTGACTTTTTTTTATTTATAAAGTTTTATTTCCTTTATCTTTTTTACCAGGTTCTATTTTTAATTATATTTTTTTTCTATGAAATGTCCGCATTTTAAACCAAAGTTATTCATTAAACATGTTTTTGTGCTTGACACATTGCAGCATCATCTTTATACTGGGAGCACACGGAAATAACTTATGGAAAAAATATAATAGATCCTGAAAAGCTTTAATTTAATATGTATAAATAAATAATTTATATTAATTGTAGGCTGTGAAATACACTTGTAGATGGTAGAATGTGTGCTAGCTGCCATAATCATTTTCTTTAACAAAAGCTTGTAACCCTGGGTAGACACAGTAAGGTGCCATACTATATGGTAGACAGTAACACAATAAAGTGCCATACTATAGGGTAGACAGTACCACAATAAGGTGCCATACTATAAGGTAGACAGTAACACAATAAGGCATCATACTATAGGGTAGACAGTAACACAATAAGGTGCTATACTATAAGGTAGACAGTAACACAATAAGGTGCCATACTATAGGGTAGTCAGTACCACAATAAGGTGCCATACTATAGGGTAGACAATAACACAATAAGGTGCCATACTATAGGGTAGACAGTAACACAATAAGGCATCATACTATAGGGTAGACAGTAACACAATAAGGTGCAATACTATAGGGTAGATAGTAACACAATAAAGTGCCATACTATAGGGTAGACAGTACCACAATAAGGTGCCATACTATAGGGTAGACAGTAACACAATAAGGCATCATACTATAGGGTAGACAGTAACACAATAAGGTGCTATACTATAAGGTAGACAGTAACACAATAAGTTGCCATACTATAGGGTAGTCAGTACCACAATAAGGTGCCATACTCTAGGGTAGACAATAACACAATAAGGTGCCATACTATAGGGTAGACAGTAACACAATAAGGCATCATACTATAGGGTAGACAGTAACACAATAAGGTGCAATACTATAGGGTAGATAGTAACACAATAAGGTGCCATACTATATGGTTCACAGTAACACAATAAAGTGCCATACTACAGGGTAGACAGTAACACAATATGGTGTCATACTATAGGGTAAACAGTAACACAATAAGGTGCCATACTATATAGTAGACAATAACACAATATGGTGCCATACTACAGGGTAGACATTAACACAATAAGGTGCCATACTATAGGGTAGACAGTAACACAATAAGGTGCCATACTATAGGGTAGACAGTAACACAATAAGGTGCCATACTATAGGGTAGACAGTAACACAACAAGGTGCCATACTATATGGTAGACAGTAACACAATAAGGTGCCACACTATATGATAGACAGTAACACAATAAGGTGCCATACGATAGGGTAGACAGTAACACAATAAGGTGCCACACTATATGGTAGACAGTAACACAATAAGGTGCCATACGATAGGGTAGACAGTAACACAATAAGGCGTCATACTATAGGGTAGATAGCAACACAACACAGTTTTCTTTTTTTCTCTTTTTTAAAACACACAGCTTTTGGGCTACGATATTGTGCCTCTGGCAGTTGTCTTTGAAATCCTATTGTAGATATAGTTAGGACTATTGTAACCTTTTTAGTCTCTTTTAAGTATATGATTTATTTTATATTATATATTATAATATGCATACTTTTTGAAATTACATTAGATACAATTCATATGCGTGAATTGGCGAATTTGAACGTCTATGCTGCCACCTCTGATTGGAGGGCGCCGATGACGTATATAAGAATCGATCACTCATGCGCACTGTACACATATGAACGCTGAGGAGGGTCTTTAAATCTCAGATTTGGAAAATTGTTTAAGCTCACCTGATGAAATGGTAAAAACAAGAAACGCGTTGTGAGTGTATAAATTATTGTATGTTTTTATACGTTTTTAATTTAAGTGTTCTTTTGTTATATTGACAGACAGTGTGCAAATACCTATTTGGAGCCTGATAAACTAATTTGGGGAACTCCACTGAGATATACGCATAAAGAAAGTTATCTCAATCCTCTGGAGGCAAAAGTCAGCTGGTCGGCTTCTAACTTGGTCCAGGCTGGGTGAACAACATAATTTGAGTGCATAGTAATCTGTGAGTACGTTTCTTGCTATATGCGATTCTCTGAGTCTATAGTAGATATTACACTATTGGGGCGCCCTTTTCCCATTTATGTTTTCCACATTGATCCTTACAGATGATGTGAAAAAGATTTTTGAAGATGAAGTCGTCCATGGACCCCACCATAGCTAGGGGTTTTTGTGGACTCTCAATGTTTTATATATAAGTTATCACTCCTTATTAGTATGGCGTTTTCAGTTTTATGATATATAGTTTTCATGCCAATGCTTCTGGGCACCAGTGTAAGGATCTGTTTACCATTTGCCTTTATTCAGTAGCTAAGCTAAATATGAACATTCTTTGTTTTCTGGGTATGTTGTAGCCCTAGAAGCAACACAAAATACATCTTGTATATCTATCTATCGATCTATCTATCTATCTATCTATCTATCTATCGATCTATCTATATGTGTGTGTATGAAAATCAGTTAAACCTCACTCTCAGCTGCATCAGACACTTTTTGTAGCCATGTGATTTCCAGGAATAACCAGATCTGATAGTTTCACTTTCAATTTCACATAAATTCCTAAAGCCCCACTGACCTGTAAACCCTAATGTGTAATGATTTATATATTTATATAGATTGTAAAGATGGGAAATAAGATCTGAAGCCATTAACAGTTTCCTTACAATGTTACAAACTCTTGTATGAAATAAAATAAAATAACTTATGGGATTTCTCTCAAGTGTAGGACAAGTTTTACTTGTGAGAATAGGGTTGCCAGGTGTATATGATTTATTTTATATTATATATTATAATATGGATACTTTTTGACATTACATTTGATACAATTCATATGCGTGAATTGGCGAATTTGAACGTCTATGCTGCCACCTCTGATTGGAGGTCACCGATGACGTATATAAGAATCGATCACTCATGCGCATTGTACACATATGAACGCAGAGGAGGGTATTTAAATCTCAGATTTGGAAAATTGTTTAAGCTCACCTGATGAAATGGTAAAACCAAGAAACGCGTTGTGAGTGTATCAATTATTGTATGTTTTTATATGTTTTTAATTTAAGTGTTCTTTTGTTATATTGACAGACAGTGTGCAAAGACCTATTTGGAGCCTGATAAACTAATTTGGGGAACTCCACTGAGATATACGCGTAAAGAAAGTTATCTCAATCCTCTGGAGGCAAAAGTCAGCTGGTCGGCTTCTAACTTGGTCCAGGCTGGGTGAACAACACAATTTGAGTGCATAGTAATCTGTGAGTACGTTTATTGCTATATGCGATTCTCTGAGTCTATAGTAGATATTACACCATTGGGGCGCCCTTTTCCCATTTATGTTTTCCACATTGATCCTTACAGATGATGTGAAAAAGATTTTTGAAGATGAAGTCACCCATGGACCCCACCATAGCTAGGGGTTTTTGTGGACTCTCAATGTGTTATATATAAGTTATCACTCCTTATTAGTATGGCGCTTTTAGTTTTATGATATATAGTTTTCATTCCAATGCTTCTGGGCACCAGTATAAGGATCTGTTTACCATTTGCCTTTATTCAGTAGCTAAGCTAAATATGAACATTCTTTGTTGTCTGGGTATGTTGTAGCCCTAGAAGCAACACAAAATACATCTTGTATATCTATCTATCTATCTATCTATCTATCGATCTATCTATATGTGTGTGTATGAAAATCAGTTAAACCTCACTCTCAGCTACATCAGACACTTTTTGTAGCCATGTGATTTCCAGGAATAACCAGATCTGATAGTTTCACTTTCAATTTCACATAAATTCCTAAAGCCCCACTGACCTGTAAACCCTAATGTGTAATGATTTATATATTTATATACAGGTACACTAGTGTGTAATGATTTATATATTTATATACAGATACACTATTGTGTAATGATTTATATATTTATATACAGATACACTAGTGTCTAATGATTTATATATTTATATACAGGTACACTATTGTGTAATGATTTATATATTTATATAGATTGTAAAGATGGGAAATAAGATCTGAAGCAATTAACAGTTTCCTTACAATGTTACAAACTCTTGTATGAAATAAAATAAAATAACATGGGATTTCTCTCAAGTGTAGGACAAGTTTTACTTGTGAGAATCACCCCCTGTTATGTGCATTTATTACTGAACATGACTTCTTTATAAAGAGAATATTTGGGTACAAAACAAAAATAAAATCAACTACATCTTAAAGGGAAATAAAACACTAAATGTTATTTAATAATTCAGATAGATCATAATTTGAAACAACTTTCCAATGTACTCCAATTGTCTAATTTGCTTTGTTCTTTTGCTATCCTTTGTTGAAAATCACACATAGAAACAGCTATATAATACTGGGAGCTGCCCTTTTATGCCCGTTGTCATTGGCTTATCCATTATGTTCAGCTAGCTCCCAGTAGTGCATGCTCTTTCAACAAAGGATACCAAGGGAATGAAGCAAATCTGATAATAAAAATAAATTGAAATGTTGTTTGAATAGGTATGTTCTATCTGGGGGCCAGATTCCAAGTGGTGCACTATTGTAAGTGTGAGTCGCGATAAGTAATATGCAATCACGTTAACTTGCACGCATTTTACAAGTTAAAAGTAAATGCGCACGCTCAAGTGCAAACAAATTTAGCAAGAGTAAGAGTTATAAAAATGCTGATGCTTGCAAACTTACATTTATCATCACTATACGTTAGGTGACAGCGGATACTCGTGCCGCTCCTGGGTGATGACTCCTGTACTGAATCAAACTATGGATACAATGAGGCACAGCGCAGTACAAGAAGTACCGTTCAGAGAACTTTTGATTTGCTGAAATCTACATTTCATTGTCATGACCGCTCAGGTTGAATGTTACAGTACTCACCAAGAAAAGTGCGTGAGATCGTTGTGATACATTGTACGCTACACATCATTACTCTCAGGCAGGGGGGTGTACCAGAAACTGTCACACGTGTCTGATGTGGAACCTGGGGTTGGAGACAACAGAGAATGGGACAGCAATAGGGGCTGCAATGATTGAGAGACATTTCCAATGTTAACCCTGTGTGACTTTTTTTTATTTATAAAGTTTTATTTCCTTTATCTTTTTTACCAGGTTCTATTTTTAATTATATATTTTTATCTATGAAATGTCCGCATTTTAAACCAAAGTTATTCATTAAACATGTTTTTGGGCTTGACACATTGCAGCATCATCTTTATACTGGGAGCATACGGAAATAACTTATGGAAAAAATATAATAGATCCTGAAAAGCTTTAATTTAATATGTATAAATAAATAATTTATATTAACTGTAGGCTGTGAAATACACTTGTAGATGGTAGAATGTGTGCTAGCTGCCATAATCATTTTCTTTAATAAAAGCTTGTAACCCTGGGTAGACACAGTAAGGTGCCATACTATATGGTAGACAGTAACACAATAAAGTGCCATACTATAGGGTAGACAGTACCACAAAAAGGTGCCATACTATAAGGTAGACAGTAACACAATAAGGCATCATACTATAGGGTAAACAGTAACACAATAAGGTGCTATACTATAAGGTAGACAGTAACACAATAAGGTGCCATACTATAGGGTAGTCAGTACCACAATAAGGTGCCATACTATAGGGTAGACAATAACACAATAAGGTGCCATACTATAGGGTAGACAGTAACACAATAAGGCATCATACTATAGGGTAGACAGTAACACAATAAGGTGCAATACTATAGGGTAGATAGTAACACAATAAAGTGCCATACTATAGGGTAGACAGTACCACAATAAGGTGCCATACTATAGGGTAGACAGTAACACAATAAGGCATCATACTATAGGGTAGACAGTAACACAATAAGGTGCTATACTATAAGGTAGACAGTAACACAATAAGGTGCCATACTATAGGGTAGTCAGTACCACAATAAGGTGCCATACTCTAGGGAAGACAATAACACAATAAGGTGCCATACTATAGGGTAGACAGTAACACAATAAGGCATCATACTATAGGGTAGACAGTAACACAATAAGGTGCAATACTATAGGGTAGATAGTAACACAATAAGGTGCCATACTATATGGTTCACAGTAACACAATAAGGTGCCATACTATATAGTAGACAATAACACAATAAAGTGCCATACTACAGGGTAGACAGTAACACAATATGGTGTCATACTATAGGGTAAACAGTAACACGATAAGGTGCCATACTATATAGTAGACAATAACACAATATGGTGCCATACTACAGGGTAGACATTAACACAATAAGGTGCCATACTATAGGGTAGACAGTAACACAATAAGGTGCCATACTATAGGGTAGACAGTAACACAATAAGGTGCCATACTATAGGGTAGACAGTAACACAACAAGGTGCCATACTATATGGTAGACAGTAACACAATAAGGTGCCACACTATATGGTAGACAGTAACACAATAAGGTGCCATACGATAGGGTAGACAGTAACACAATAAGGCGTCATA